>NC_031789.1:4816398-4980456 GCF_001522545.3 Parus major
CCAACACATTCCCACCCTTAGGGAAGATGTTGTTTATTATGCTGATCCCACAGCTCAGGAATACTCTCCTGACAAAGCCCCTATTAACCTCTGAGTGTGGGCCTGAGTTTCTCAGAGTTTCCCACACTTTCTTCCCTATTTAGGGCATTCAGAGGTCCACAAAGGAAGCGTGCCTCACAACAGCCCACATTAGTGACGCTTTTTGGCTCCGCATTGTGACGACCAGCAATTCCTGTCCCGATGGACCATCTGGAGAGCTATTTTCCCAAGGAGCACATTGATCGATCAGTATTATGCGAAGGCCCTTTTAAAACTTGGGAACGTTATGCTCTTTGACACTAAATAGGTGTCTCAAGAGGGGCTGTCAGAAAGATTTTAAACCATTTAAGAAAGACACAGGGAAGAAAAAACATTAAAAATCGTAATTAGTTCTTTAAAAACGCTATCAATGGCATCTGGGAGACAGGCTGGCATGAATGTAGGAAATGGTCTAAAGTAAAAATGCCCTCGAATTGGTGCAAGCCATCAAGTTGTGTGCTGGAAGCACAACCACAGAGGTACAGGGCACTGCTTTTTAAATCTGCATGACAGACAAGGAAATTCTGGATTTCCACCCTCCTCCAGACCTGTTGCTCAATTGCAGCACACTGAGTGGGGAACTCAGTGTGCTGCAATGGGGAAAATTGTGGGGAAAATTATGGAGCAGGTGGGCTAAGAAATCTGCCAATTGGTATTACAAGCAGTAGCAGCTTTTGTGCAAACTATGTAGAGTAAATCTACATACGAAATACTAAATACTGAAATATTGAAATAATTATATTATTAATATTACGATACATATTATTATTTTATTAATTAACATTATTAATACTAAAATACGAAATACTGTGTAGAGTAAATCTACACCTAGGCTGAAACCACCACCCATAAACCAGGAGCAGAAAGGCCCAGTAGCAATTTCTCAGGGTGGAGGTCCTCCAGCTGTTCTGATTTATAGATTATCATGGACACCAACCTGTAATGACAGTCTTGGGGTGTCTGGATTCTTTCCTGGATCCCCTGTGGCTGTTCCTCAACTTACAGCAATTCCACAGGTTCCCACCACAGCTCAGGGTCACCAGGGAGCAGCTCCAGTTGGAGATGATGAACATGGGAAAAGCCAGGGCTCCTGCCTGGCATTGCAGGGCTGTAAGGACAGACAGGGACAGCCCCTGGCAGGTTGTGATTTTGGCAACAGCATCTTCATGATGTAACTCAGGATTTAATGGGATTTACAGAGGAGCAGCCTCTGCCCACAGCATCTCCAGATCTCACACCCCCCTTCAAAAAAGGGAATTATTGTATCCCGTTGTTTAGTCAACTCCATGTTCGGCAAGTTTGGGAATTTGTCTCCTTTGTTCCCAAATCAGAGAAAATTGTATCTCTGAGCCTCAGACAGCGCAAATTCCTGGCTCTGCAGCAACAGTCCAAGGCACAAACTCATCCCAAGGACATGGAGCAAGCACAGGGACAAGGATGAGGATCATAAACACGTTTCAAGAGGACAGACTGCTGCACTAACTGTGGGATTTTTAAAAAGACCAAACTGAGCAAACTAATTACAGACTTTCAACAAAAAGTGAATGGACTTTCTACAGCAGAGGAGGATTTTTCCTTACTGAAATCCTTGCAGAAATGCACCCTGCACTCCATAAGGAATATACTGTAGGGACAGTCCAAGTCTAGACAATTTATTATTCACAACCATCAATTGAGAAGTGCTGTTGCCATTAAGTTTTCAGGTCTTAATAACCAAACTAACCAGGAGGAATATTTGCTTCTCTCACCCTTCACCAGCACAAGAGGGCGGATGAGGCAGGCACGGGGGAATGGAAGATTTGTGATCCCTTTCCAAGGGACAGGGAGCCGGGGGTTTGGGAGCAGAGGGCTGTTGCGTGCTGTGGCAGCGGGGCAGGGTGCCTGGTTCATCATTCCCATCAGATGATGCGAGCCCGCAGCTCCCAGGATTTCCCATTCACGGTGTTAAACTGCCGATAAAAGAAGTGTGCCTGGGAGGGTCCCGGGGAGAGCCCACGCCTGCGGCACTATCTGCCCGGCCCTTCAAGGAAGGGATCAGACTTTAATCAGTGGGTGCTGGTTTAGCCCTTTGGAGGCCAGGGCATTGTGCTGCGGACAGCGTGGCATTCTTTAAAACCGCGCATTTCATATTTCCAGGGCTGAAAATTGGGTCAGAGCTTCCCTCCCCTCGCCCCATGCCCCCGGCTGCCGCCTGCATCCTCCTTCCCATAGGGTACGTGGCCGGACCTGCTTTCCCTTCATCTCACGTGATCCCGGGAGTGATCCAGAAAATCCCGTCCTTCACTTCCCTCTGCAGTAACAGCACAAGCACATGCCGCCAGGGATAGCCCCAGCTCCAAGGAATAGTGCAGATTACAAACTGACAAAATAATTCAGTGAACTGATTTTGAATGGGACTCATGATCCATGTTCACTTATAGTTCTAGACAACCATCAAGAATTAAAATTGTTGTACCCTAAAGTAATCCATCTAAACTGAAGTGACTTTGGGCTGAGAAGGGAATACACCTGGCTTATGGAAATCCACGAGGCAGTGAAAAGGGCTTTAAAATCTTCAGGTTAATAACAGTCTAGAGGATCATCTTTTGCAGAATTATATCCTTTTATTCACCAGCCCTCTGTGTGCTGGGATACTTTGCTATCCAGGTATCCACAGACACAGGTTTGTCCTGGAGAGGGGATGCTGAGGGCAGGTGGAACTGGCTACCTGCAACTGACAGGTAAATTAAAGGTTTCCTGTCTGATTTTGAAAGGCAGACACAAGAAATAAGCAAGCTTTTCATCAATGTTGTAGTAGTTGTAAGAAACAGGTGTTCAAAAACTGCATGAGGCCTCCCATGCCTGACTGACAGATCCTAAACATGACTGGGTTTTTACTGGGTTGTGCTGGGAGGCGGCAGCAGACCTGAGCTAGCAGCTTAGAACAGCCTGTGAAAAAAAATATTTCTACAAGGCAGCTCCAGTCCAGGATCTTGTCTAGTCTTTTCCCCTTCATTACCTGTGGCACAGGTAATGTTTTCTTGGGAGAAATCCCAAGACTGAGCAAAGTCACAGGAGGGCCTCATATCTGTGGTACATCTTGCAAACAGGATAATATAACAATATAATAGGCAAGAATTGACTTTTCACTCCCTCTCAGTTGTCTGTAAATGGGAAATACATTTAGGTGGAGAATCAGGAACAGTGAGGCATTTACAAAGTGGCATGAAATTAAACAGGACATGTTTGGGAAAGACATCACAATCATTACATGTCACAAGCTGCCATAGGAAAGCCCAGATTATCTGAACAACAGTAAGGAAGAGCTCTGGGTATAATTTACAGAGGGACTTTAAAGAATAGAGAGGAAAATATTTCAAGCTAACTGTTTGAAGGGCTCTTCCCTCGATTTTAGTCTCTCGTTGCCTGAAAATTGTCTGCTACTGTATTCATCTAAGCACGGTTTAATGTCCATTAAAGGGTTTAGTCCCTCGAATTCTGCATCTTTCCCTTTTCAACCTCTCTTCGGGGCGCAGAGTATTATCTCTTCCTGGGATCAGTCTTCTGTGCTTAATTTCATCACAGCCTGGGAAAAGGCAGCACATTGAGATGCTGACGTTCCCAACATCAGGCAGAAGCTGGATGATAATGACGGCGAACGCTTTCCCACGTTCCCTGTCCAGCGCCGCGATGCCAAACTCTATTGTGTTCCACACTCTCCAGCCCACCTGCTCCTTTGGGAGCGGTGTATTATCCCCAGGCAATTCACAGTCAATTTGCCATGCTGTAATGGATGCTTTCCCATTGTTCTTGGCACTCATGGATTGGCTGGCGACTGTGGGAAACTCCGAGTCGCTCCGGACCCAGACTTTTGTAATGAGGCTCCTGCCTATAAATAGGGCAGATCCCGGCTCTTTTCTCCACTCCGAGCTGAGATCAGCCCTTGGCATAACGGTGCTCTCTCCCTGGATATCCCATCGCCCGGAGGGAAGCACAGAGTGAGTATCTGCCGGAGAGCCGGGAAGGGCCTCACCCTTTGGGATGTTGAGAGCTGGGGAGGGGAAACCTCGCTGCTCACCTTCTCTTCTTCCCCTTCTGTGTTACAGCTCTGGATTGGATTTACAGCAGCTGGAACTGCTCCTGGAGAAGGCATTTCAGAGGCACCAGCCCAACTCTGAGCTGGGGAAAGGCGAAATCTTGGGGGGGATGGCTGTGAGCGACCTGGGATACGGGCGAGGTGAGTGCTCCCCATCACATCCCCCATCCCTCTCACTGCCTTTTCCTTTGGGGAAAAACGTTAGCAGGCGCCTCCCCGTGTAACACTTCTCTCCTGCCCTTTCAGCCTTTGTAGTCCCTGCCCAGAGCCCGCAGCAGGATGATCCTGACGGGTAGTGTCCCAGGGCGGCTCTGTAATTCCCGTCATTCCGTTCCATGGGCGCAGGAACCTGAGCTACCACTCCCGGAAGTCACAGGTGGCACCTGGGGACTCTGGTTCTTCCTCCGCACCCACCTCCAGCCACCAGCCTCCTGCAAAACCTGCAGCACCGAAGCGATTCCAAAGCCCCCGGAGACACTGGCAGTTCACAATTCCGTGATTTTTGGACGTTTCCCATATTCCAGAGGAGACCATGACTTGTTGTACAAGTCGCCCCCATTCCTCTCATGAGTATGGAAGAATGTTTCCCCTTTGCAGGTCATTGGTCTGCTTGGATGTGAGCTCCCCTTCTCCCAGAAGGACTGCAACGATCCCACCGCGTGGAGAAGAAGTTGTTCTGAGGGACTGTGAGCTGTATCCTCCTGCTGGGAGGGCCGGAGGGGTCGTTCAGAGCGGAACGACAGCTGTTCTTAACCTCTGCGAGGTTGTCCATGTACCTCTGTTGGGAAAGCTGTAACCCCTGGTGCTCTTAGAATTCCCAGAAGTGTCCCTGCGGTAGGAGCCTTTTCCTCTGACTCCTCGGGGTCCCAGGGCATCCACACCTGGAATGTCCCTGGGTCTCACTGGACACATTTGGGAATCTGGCCTTCCCGTGGTGACATGAGGGGTTCTATAATATTTATAGTCTGTACTGAGCACCCTCTGAGAATGGTTAAACCATATCCCAAACTATGTAGAGGAAATTCCTCGGGATGTCTTGCTCACGAGCCAAGGCTGTTGTGAGATTCAGGATGCATGTGTGCCTTTTGTAAAGGCTGGAGCTCGTTTTTATGTCCTTGTAGGACTGAAAGTTACGGCTGTACTGTCGATTATAAAAGCAGTATTTATCAAAGTCTTTCATGAAAGGCAGGTGTTTAAATTATATTTACTTTTTGGTACCCTTTTGCCAAGGGAAAATGGGAATTTGTTATTGTCCTTGGAGGATGTTATGATGCGTTCTGTGCAAGCTGCACCAATGTATGACCTGTGCCTGAGTTATCTTGAATGTCAGAAGTTGCAGAAACTTTTAACCATCAAAAATAAATAAAAATCTGGTCAATCAATCCAAAGTTATTATTTTTTTGAAGTAGTTTTTACAGTTACCTTCCCTGTGGTCAACAGACATGAGACAGATTTCAGTGAAAGCAGAGATATTCAGATTTTACACTGAATTTCCCCACCAGTTCTGTGTGCATCGGGACCCCTGCAATGCTGTTTTCCATAGCTTGGGAATATCAAGCCCTAGATATCTCAATGTGAGACAAAAATAACACCATGCCCAAGCAGCCAATTCTCTGGGAATTCAGAGCCAAGAAAGGTCACTGCAAGGGTGACAAAAATCATGGAATGGTTTGGTTGGGAGAGATCATAAATATCTTCTATTTCCAATCCCTTGTCACAGGTAGGGACACCAAACACAGGAAGTATTTTTGATTAAGAAATAAAGTTTTCCAAGGCACCTCATGGCACAATTCACATTCCTGGGGATGTGTCCGGGTCACAAAACACTTGGTAACACTCAGGGGGTTAAAATTCAGGGGTTTGGCTATAGTGAACACGCGGGGGGGCTGCTCCGTGGCTGTGTGGGTGTATTGGTGTCCTCGACCCCGGCCCCGGGGATCCCCCCCCGCTACCCCCGGCAGCCTCTCCTCCCGTTCCTCTCCATGTTTCACCGGAAGGCTCTCTGCCCTCCCTCTCCATCCCCTCCAAGTGCCTCCCACAGCGTTTCATCAACTCCACTCGGGGTCTGTCCTTATCCACCTCCTCGCTCCCCCCGAGGTCTCTGCTCCGAGCTCTCTCCCCAACCCCCCATGCTGTCCCCGGAGGTCTCATCTCACCCTCCCTGGGGTACCCCCCTTTCAATTCCCCCCGAGGGTCTCTCTACTCGTTTCTCCCTCCCCACCCCCATTTTCCCGGGGATCTCTCTGTCGTTCCCGGGGATTTCTCTCCCCATTCCCCCTCTCCAATCCCCCCGCTCCGGGCTCTCACCGACCCCTCCCGCTCCCCCCGCAGTCTCTCCGCCCCCCCCCCACCTCGCGGAGTCCCTCAGGCCCCGCCCCCGGAGGTGGGTGGGGCCGGCGCGTGCTCCCCGCCCAACCCTCGCGCCCCCTCCTCGTTCCCATGCAGATTTATGCGCATATATTTGTATGCTGATCAGGCGGGGGTGAGGGAGGGAGTGGGTTGTGTTCAAAATGGCGGAGCGGGGCGGGCGCGGCAGCGGTCACGGCGGTGGTCACGGCAGTCTGGACAAGAGCATCACCCTCCCGCCCGACGAGATCTTCCGCAACCTGGAGAACGCCAAGCGCTTCGCCATAGACATCGGTAATCGGGCGGGGGGGCATGCGGGGAGGGGGCAGCGGCAGTGGGGAACGGGCGGTGGCTTCGGCCCTGTTGAGGGGACCCGCGGGGGGTCGGCCCGGGCACGCGCGAGGCACGCTAGGAAGTGTAGTCCTCCGCGACGCGCAGGCCGGCGCTGGTGGACTCGGGCTCACTACAGCTCCCGTCGGGCTGTGCGGCGTGGAGGGCGGCGCGGGATTCCACGGGAGTCGTAGTCCCGCCGCCAGGTGCCGCCGCGGCGCGGGCAGGGAGCGACACTACAGGTCCCGGCGGGCTGCGCGCGGGTAACGGGCCGCGGGGAGCCGGGCGGGGCGGCCTGGCCGGGGCTGCCCTTGGCAGCCAAAGAGGGGACGTGGGAGAGCCTATGGGGGCTCGGCCGGACCGAGCGGGGGGCGGTGGGGCAGGGTGCATCGGCTCCACCTCCTCAGAGCGGCACGGGCCCTGCCCCTGTGCGCCAGGCCCGAGTGCGGAGTCCCTCGGCCGCCCCAGGCCGCGGATGCTGCGGGCGCTCCTCCGGCTTACGAAACCGGCCTGGAAGAAGCAAAAAGGGCGGGGGCCGGCGTCTGTAGCACTGCCTAGGCAGGGCGGCTGCGGGACTTGGCGTGGGTTGGGGTCTGTCACTTCTGCCTCAGTCACTCCCAAAAACACCCGCTGCCCTATCCCTATGCATACGCCCCAGTCTGTGATATTCCCGATTTCCCACACCCTAAACTGAGGGACAGGGTGACAAACGTCAGGGTGACACTTGTGTGCCACAGCCGGGAATTGTGCAGGGACAAGCTGAGCCTGTTCTCAGTTCCTCCGGTGCATGGATTAGCAGTTGTTCTGTGGACATGCACTAAGCCAAAAGTGCCATTTTACGTGCTTTCCTTCCGTTTTACCATCCCGAGATCAGTGTAAGGTTTTTAGGATAAAAGCTAGGGAGAAGTAAACCAAGCTATTACTCCTCAGGTGAACACTGCTCTGTGTGGTGGAGACTCAGGGACAGTGGGAAGAAAACCTGCACCATAATAGAAAATCTTGTTGTGTCACCAGTTACTTCAGCCCCTCAGGAACTGCTGGTTCCATGCCTGTGAAAATAACAGCCGGAACAGGACCTTTGTGCGGGTCAGCTCAGAATTAGAGTCATGGGATTAGTTATAAAACCTACTTACATGTCTCGGTGTTCTGAATGGATTTAAGTCCTTAAAGACTGGGAGAGGAAGGGGATAATGCACAAAGCGTCATGGCTCTGTGTACCACAGATTTCATGATGAATTCCTGCAGCACCTCTGTCATTGTCAGTGTAAAGAATATGACATTTCAACATGGGCTTTGTGATCCTCAGTTTGGAGGTGGGAAGTTTTTCCCTAAAAAGCTGTGCAATCCCTCACCTCTAACCACCAAGCCCTCACCTTTTAGCAGAACAGACCGTGGGTTTTGTTTACCAGAAGCTTTAAAGCACTGGCTGGGACACTGAAATCAGATCCAAGGTCAGGGAAGCTTTATTGCTTTTGTTACTATAAGTGTCTATCTCTGGTCATTCTACATTTACTTAAATTTTCCTGGAGTAAACTGCCTGTTTTTCTCCTACAGGTTGCTAATATTTTCTTAACAAAAATATTTGAGCACTGTGGAAGAGCTGACAGTGCGGTTATGAAGGCAAAGCCTCACGCTGTAGGGATTATCTTTCACCTCTGCTGCTTCATTTCTTGGTTATTCTTAGGCAGCAGAGTGCAGTGCCACTAAATCTAGCCATTATTTAGGATCTAACATTGCCAGGTTTTTATTTACTTTCAGGACTTTAATGTTAACTCAGTGGTGGATCACAGTTACCCTCAGACCTGGAGCACTGTGGTGGAAAACATTCAGTGTAACCCCAGCAATCCACTTTTGCAGGTCAGATACAAAGACAGGGCAAGGGGTTGAATTCTATTTCAAGGGGAGAGTTCAAAGTATTATTGTCATGAGCAGACTGGAGGCTTGAAGGGGGTGATGAGGCTGCTTCTGCTCAGACTTGCACATTGGTAATATCTCCAACTGCTGTGTGCTTGAGAAACATCATTCTGAGCATTCTTTACCCCAAAGCCAAGACCAATATTGCAAAATAATTACTCAGTACAGAGGGTAATTTTCTAACCAGCCATGAGTTTGCAGACTTGTCCCTAAAAGCAGGGTAAGAAAATTATTTAGGTGTTGCTGCTGAAACACTCTGTGCATGTGGAGGGCATTGCTCAGTGGTGGCAAACCAGCTGAGAAAATTCTGGTACAAATTTGGGAGTTCGTTAAGTTTCCAAACAAGGTAAATAACAGCAGTACACGTACTGGCCTGGCTAATTTCCACTGCGCATCCTCATCCCACATCAGTTGGGCACAAACTGAGTTTGTAAAGCTTTTCCCTCCCATGGTGCTCTGTTAATGAGGTTAATGAGGCCAAGCAGTTCCTCAAAAAACATTCTTTCTACATCTTCATTAATTCTCTCTGGCTTTAGCTGAGGAGACCTGGAGAACCAAGAGTTGACATAAACATAAGTTCTATTGTTTGCTCTTAAGGTGAGGCATTAATAATAATTTTATTAATATCAATTATCTCTTTATGAACAGGCGGTTCATTAACCAAGTTGGCTTATTACTCAACTGTACAGCACAAAGTGGCAAGAGTGAGATCCTTTGATCATTCTGGAAAGGTGAGAATTCCATCAGGGATCAGCTGCATGGGATTGACTCACAGGAGTGAGGTTCTGGACTGGGCAGAACAGAAACTGTATCCAAACCCATCTATTAACTTGTTCTATATAAAATTTTTTGCCAAGTCTTTGTATTGTCAGGTATGGTTTGAAATGTTTATTTTCCAGACAGTAAGTGTGATACTTTTATAAAAAACGCTGCTCCTGTGCAGACATAACTTTCTTCATGCAGAGGGATTTGCTGCATATCCAGCTGCATGGGAGAATTGATTATCTCAGCATAAGGAGAATTAAGACCTGTGAAACTCTATTCTTCTTTGACATAGCTTGAGGTGTTATGTTTAATGGCATTAACACAGTTTCAAGGGCAAAATAAGCATAAGTATTGATCTTTAGTAGTTCAGTATTTAACCTTGTTTCTGCAAGAATATTCTCTAAGAAACCCTTTTATCTTTTAAAGGACATAGACAATGAACCTTTGTATGAAATATCTGTTCAGGAGGAGATTACAGCACGACTTCACTTCATTAAATTTGAAAACACTTATATTGAAACCTGCCTAGATTTCATTAAAGACCATCTTGTCAATACAGAGACAAAAGTCATCAAAGCCACAGGTGGTGGTGCCTATAAATTCAAAGACCTTATTGAGAAGAAACTGGGATTGAAGTAAGTGGAACTGCTTTATCTTCTGTAAAGAATTAATTTACATCTACTCTGAAAGTTTTTACAATAGCATGCTCAGAGGTAATTAATGTGACAGTCATTTATTGTATAGCTCCTACCTAAACTTCATGCAGAGGCTTGCAGAACATAGGGCAGTCCCATGAATTTACAGCCTCATAAATTTACTGTTCAAACACCAAATACTAAATAGCTTGCACTGAAACCTGCCTAGTTTTCATCAAAGGTCGTCTTATCAATACAGGGACAAAAGCCATCAAAGCCACAGATGGTGGTGCCTATAAATTCACACTGCCTATGCTGTAAGTGTAGAAAAATAGTAATTTATCCTAATATTAAACATCATTGGGGAGAGTTTCAAGGTACCTCTCCTGCTTGATTTGTGTAGGAATGCCTGATTTGTGTAGTGCATTCCTCAATCCTGAGGGCCTGTGCTCATCTTTTACACTGTCTTTGCAAATAACTTATTTCTCCTGATAAGATGGACTCGTTATCTGTTTATTTCACACCGGCCCACTTTAACACCTTATAGGCCATTACTGATTATCAATAGATCAAGATAAGGAGGCAGATTCCCCTCTTATCCCATGTGGTGCACCTGGTTTTGGTTTTTATTTGGTCCTGACGTACTCAGTTGGTCCCCAGATCCAAACCAGGTCCCCGGTTTCTCCATCGTGGAACACACAAATCATTCTGTAGTAGTTGAGATGAGTTTGTGCCTCGTTCATGTGTTTCCACTAAGCCTCAGGATATTTCCTATAATAATTTCCATAATTTGAATTGTGGAATTTCTAGTAACAGTATAGAGACCCAGAAGTTCACAGAAGTCAGCATGTGTTAGCTGGCTTATCAGTCATCTTCTCTTTTGCATCACATTCCCAGACTCGGCACTGGGGATACACCCTGTTATGAATCTGCTACTCTTGTGAGAAGTGTCTTCTGTTTTTGCTAATCCCAGTTGTAGGCTCCTCCCAGTCCCTTGAATCGGTCATAAACACGTGCTGAATGCCGTGGGGGCCTTTTTATTAGGAAATAAAAATTTTTTATTTCCTAATAAAAAAGGAGGGGAAGAGCAACAGACAATTATTCCATGTGAAGAAATTGTTTTCTGAGATTAATTTCCAGCTAAGCTTCCTGACCTACTTTATGGCAGGGGTGCACAGACCATGAAAAGAGCAGGGCAGGAAGGAGCAGTGTAAACAAGCAAACAGGATTATTTGTAATGACAACATGATTGAAGTCACTGTGTAACAGAACTCCAGCCTGGAGTTCTGGCATGGAGCACCAGACCAAGTGCAGATGGAAGTTTCATGTTTCCAGGGATCTGGGCTTGTGCCACGTGGTGTGAAAATTCCGGTCTGCAAACTGCTGCTCCAGAAGCAAGCTGCCTTGTCAGGAGGGCTGGGACATTTAAGGCTTTTTCCTCCCCCTCAGAGTTGATAAGGAAGATGTAATGACCTGCCTAATTAAGGGGTGCAACTTCGTGCTGAGGAACATCCCCCACGAGGTGTTTGCTTACCAGAAGGATTCAGACACGGAATTCCGGTTCCAGACAAACCACCCCAACATTTTCCCTTATTTGCTGGTGAACATTGGCTCAGGAGTCTCCATAGTGAAGGTGAGAGGTGGCCAAAAATGCTTTGTTGGAGATTTGATAAAGGTGATCTGAAACCTCTCACTGGTTCAGATTTGTCCTTGTTTCGTCTTGGATAATGCAAGGTTTGAAAAAAATTTGTGCTTTTGAAAAGTTTATTAATGGCAGAGATATGAATGTTTTTACATTTGCTATTTTTTTAAATTACATTTAATTTAATAGTTAGAGAAGTGGTTACACCACCTGATGAAGACAAAGGTTGTCAGATCAAAGTGATTTTTGATGTTTGTGTTATCACACTGTTGAAGAGACCTTCAACGCTGTTAAGTTTAACATCTATATAACATCTATATTTAGCATTGTTTGCCAAGAGTTAAATACAAAGATTTCCAAAACTGCTTGTGGTGTATGTGCAGTGTGCCCTTCTCACCTGCCACTTCCACAATGGAAGGATTCCATCTCCACTGAATCCACTGTTCCGAAACCCTGCACACACAGTTTTAACTGTGTTAAACATCATAAAACTACTTTCTAAATAAATCTGCCTTGTTTAATTCACAGGTAGAAACAGAAGACAAATTTGAATGGATTGGGGGTAGCTCAATTGGAGGTGGAACCTTCTGGGGTCTTGGAGCTCTGCTTACCAAAACAAAGGTATCAAAGTGTCTCTTTTAAGGGGGCTGGGATTAAATTAAATCCTGGGAGAAAGCCTGAAATGGTGGGATATTAGGTAGTAAGGCTGAGTCCTGGACTTGTTTTCATATTTTTGACACTTCTGAAGAGTCAAAAAAGGAAGCTTTACATGGAAAAAGATACTGGTGGAATATAGGGACAAGAATTAGAAGAAGCTTATTGTGACCAAAAGCAATCCTGCTTTAGGGCTCAGGGACAAGTGATGGAAAAGAGCCTTCTCTAAGTGGCCTGGTAATTTTTTGTCTTTTCAACTTAAAATGCCAGCCCAGTTCCTACAATACTGTCTGCAGAAGAAAGCGGGGAGCAGACAATTGCTGCAAGAAGTCTGGAAGCTGAGAGGAGAAATTTTGCCTCATGGTTGGTTCCTTGGTTGCCAACATGAGTTTAAGTCCTGGGCTGATGAACAAGGCCTGACTTAGTCCTGCTCAGTTCAGCCCAGCTCTGACATCCCTGGATTGGATTCCCAAAGGGCCATGTGGCTTAAATGAACGCCTGTCTCAGTTCTAGAAGACAGGTGTCTACTAGGGAGAGCAGGAGCTTCCCTTGGGATGAACGAATGTAGACACCCTCCCTCCAAATTATTATAAATGGGCTGAGATCCTGGGCCGGTGGCTGAGGTGGATCAGCAGCTCCGCGGTGGTGGCTGGCACTGCCACACGTCCCGGCAGGACAGGGGGTGCGAGGCCGCCAACAAAGAGGGGAGAAGGAGAAGAAGCAGCCGCTCCGACTGGGTGATGGCGAAATTCCCTTCTCTCCACCGCAGCAGCTTCGCGACCCAGCACACGAACGTCCTTCCCCGAAACCGAAGAAAGCCAGTTAAAAACTGTCCCCACCCTCTTTTTCTGCCCCCTTTCCCTCCCCCCCTGGGCCCGGCCACTCTTTGTCTGTTGTGAGCACCCCTAAGCACCGGTAGTTAGGTTGTCTCAGCACATAATGGGTAAAAAATTCCCCGGGCAGGCCAGAAGGACAAAACAACAACAAAAAAAATGACACCTAACCCTCAACAGCGCCCTAAATGTCAGAAGTGTAGGAAAAGCTACAACTACAAATGCACTAGATAAAATGTCAAAGGGAGGGTACAGTGCTTTTTGTTTGATGCTCCTAAAGAAGAAATCTTAGAACATGAAAGTGCCTGCTCTTAATTCTCTCTTGGTTTTGTAGAAGAAATTTAAGTTAGCAGGGTTATAAATTAAGTATTGGGATAATGGAGCTTGCCTGCAAGTTTCGTTTCAGGGACAAGGACGCATCCTGCACCAGTTAAGGCACACTGAGACTTTTTTCTCAAACTTTTTTATTGTGCTTCAGGAAGACAAAATTCTGTTTCCTCTTAGTTCCTGTGTTTCTGACTTCCAAGATAAGAGATGCCATGAGGCTTCTGACTGTTTCATATGTGCTAACCCACCCTAGTTTTCAAGGGAAATTCAACAAAATATCTGCAGATAAGAAATAGGTTGATTGTGGTGTTCATCTTTAAAGGAGCTTCACTTAAGATCTGTCTGTTTGATCAGACAGGGACTCTGAATACATCCTTGTAATTAGAAATAGCCTGTCTTTGGATGGCAGGGTTAATTCAATTACTGGTTTTGGTCAGTAAAGGTGCTGCAGAACTCTGGCTCAAGTCAGCTGTAGTAATTGTGCTTCTCACCCTCAGAAATTTGATGAGTTGCTGCAGCTGGCCTCAAAGGGCCAGCACACCAACGTTGACATGCTGGTGAAGGATGTGTATGGAGGTGCCTACCAGACCCTGGGGCTCAGTGGGAATCTCATTGCCAGCAGCTTTGGGAAGTCCACCACAGCAGATAAAGGTACTGGGATAAAAGAGATCTATCCAAACATCTCCTCTGGCTCTTGGGAATCAACTTTATAACTGAAAATAATCATCAGCTTTTTTCATGATCTTGTGTTTTGCCTGTAAAATATTGATTAGAAATATTATCCAGTACTGCTTTATAAGCAGACATTTAAATTTTCAGGTTGGGATTGCTTAAGCCAAGAGAAAAAACAGCTGTCTGGTTAGCCTGGGGTTAATTCATTCCTGTGGGAAATAGATATGTCTTTCTGGGCTCCAGAAAGGCCCTTTGGCAGTGATTTACTACAATTTGCAGTTTATTTGCAGTATCTTAATACTTGCAGTGCATCTCAGGCCAAGAGGGGTGGATGAACCCTCATTGATGGTTCTTAGAGAGAAGAAATGGATTCCTGCCATCCAGGAAGTTGTTTTTTTTCAAGAAATGTTTCACCTAGGGTTAGTGAGGTTTTTTTGATTTTGTTTTTTTTTTTTTCCTGATATCTTCAGTCACATCACACTTCTCCTTGTTAGAAGTACATTTTACATATGAGGGTTTTCTAGAGGGTAACACTTTTCTTCTCCAGATTTCTAAAGGAAATCTTCTCCAACCCTGGATTTTCCTTTCCTCAGCTGCAGATTCAGTTAGAAAAGCATAGTCCACTGGAGCTTCTTCAGTTTGTGTGTAATTTGCTTTATTCTTCCTTCACTTCCAGAGTTTTCCAAAGAAGATATGGCCAAAAGTTTGCTCCACATGATCAGCAATGACATTGGTCAGCTGGCCTGCCTCTATGCCAAACTGCACAACCTGGATAAAATCTATTTTGGAGGGTTCTTTATTCGAGGCCACCCTGTCACCATGCGCACAATAACCTACAGCATCAACTTCTTCTCCAAGGTAAGGAAAACACAGGGTTCCCTACAGCAAAGTCACATTTTAGGTGTTTTTCTAGGCTGTTGGGATACCTTAATAAATGAATTTGCACATGAAGTAAGTTTAGAAGGCTGCTCCTTAGGTAGGTAAGGCAGGGATGTATTGTGGGAGGGGTGAAATCAATGTGAAATGCCTGGGAGTTGTCTGGCCCTTTTATCTCTCCCTACCTCCCTCTGTCTTCTTTTTATTATTATTTTTTGATTGACAGTCTGTCTTGTAGCTCCAAGTAATGAGTTTTCACTGTGTTCTTAGATAGTCACCATCATTATTCAATTCCTCTTGCTGATTTGCATCTTTCCACTCCCAGGCCATGCAGTGTGGGGTTGTTCTGCTGAGACAGTTGGCATCAGTGGGGTTTTATTATTAAAGAGAAAATCAAGCCCCAAATCAACCAAACTGAAGTTCTTTGCAGACTCTGAAGCTTTGGAAAATACTGAAGATTTTTGACTAAGAAAAAGGTCCAATCCACAAGCTCGTTAATGGTTGTTACAGGTAGATTAGTCCTGCACTTTGGGAATTTTATAGAGTGGATGATATAATTTTTTTCTTGTCTCAATGCTTCATGCAAGAGACTCCTGTGTGTTGCATTTTCCCCTCTTCATTTCACCATTATTGTCCCTTTCTGTAAAACTTGCTGAGTTCCAAGAAAATTATTGCAAAACTGCAGCTTTTGGTTGTTCTGCGAGACACTTTGCTAGGGATTCAAACCCAAATCTCCCTGTGACCTGGAGCTGCTGCTTCCCTGTAGCTTCCCTCATGGAGAGCTATTCCCACAGTCACTGCAGATTTCCTTGGAAAAGGCCATGTTTCACCTGGCCTAGGAAAGCTGAGGGGCCCTGCTGTGAGGATGGAGGGTTCTTCTCTCCAGCATTCCTGGAATTTGCATTAGTAATTGAATTATTTGAATGGGGGGAATGCTTGCCTGTGGGTGATGCACAGTGTCTGTGTGGCATTAAAGAGCAGTGCAATGAAATAAAGATAGTGAGCAATATCCCAAACGTGTTGCCTGCAGTGGCATACGCTCACCTTGGCAATCACATGACCTTTGCATTTCCAGCCTGTTGAAGCAAGAGGAGTTGAATATTCATGGCATGATGCAGTGGTGTTTTTCAGGGAAGGCCATAGAGCACGCACTGCTGGGGCATGGGTGTTTTCCAGCTGTGTGATAACTGGGGAATGATGTGTGTGAGCAGTTCCTCCCTAAGCTGTTCCAGAGGCACCATGAAACTTGATGAATGTGTGAGAATGTAGCACAAATGACTATTACCAACTTCTGGTTGTTTCTATTAAATTAAAGTGTGAAACTAGTGACAAAGAAGTGCCTGTTAGCCCTCAGGGACCATCCAATTGCAATGTTTCATATTGTGGCAGGGAGAGGTTCAGGCATTGTTCCTGAGACATGAAGGCTACCTGGGAGCCATTGGGGCATTTTTAAAAGGAGCTGAACAAGACAGTAAGTACAGCACTGCTCTGTTCTGTATATGCTGTGTTCTGAAATGTCAGTGTACTGTCCAAGTTTCTCTTAAGAGGCTGCATGTAAGCTGTTGCCTAAATAAATCCATTTGGCACTTAAAAATACATGCTGGGCTTTGGTTTTATACATTCTGGTAGGGACATCTTAATTTCTCACTGCATTTCCTGCTCACCTTTGAGAAGGCAGTAGGACTGGACTCTTCTCTTCTCTGCACTTCTGCAAAGAGCAGTCACAGCTCTAAATCCAGCTGGGGAAATGTGGGTTTGGAGAGCTTCTCCCTCTTTGAGAGGCTACTTCTGAATTCCTTTCATGTACTGAGGAAGACCAGCATCTCCAAACCATGTTTGAGAGTGAAAAGCTTCACAGATGAGACCCTTCTGTCCAGATACCTTGGATCCAGGGTGCTTTAGTGGAATTCTGCCTGTTTAGGTTTCCTTTTCCCCACTGATGTACTGGGAAGCCAGGCAGTACATTGGTTACAGTGGCACAGCCACAGGCTGCTAATGGTACTTAGCTCAGTAAGTATCAAATACACTTCCAAAAAATGGATGTGAATTCTTTTCCTGTCCATTTGATAGAGATGGGCAAGGAACCAGCTACTGAAGAATTAAAGATATTGCTTCTGCAGCATGTACTGTACATCTGAGCTCATTAAACTTTTCTCAAATAAAGCAAATCTAGAAATAACTTTAGTGTTTCTCTGAAGCTTACATTGTGCTTTGAGAGTTCTGTAACACTATTTTGTTAATAATGGATCTAGATTTAGAAATAAGAAATGCTCGGTGATAGTGCTTTGGAGGCATGCTGATTAATGACAAGGAAATGGGGTTAAAATAATGATTTTAGAATTGAAATTGTCTCTTGTCTCATTCAGGTTGAAGCTCTTTGGAACAGGTAATTCACTGAGTGGTTGAAACATGTATTTTGGGGGTTAGAGGGAAAAATTCTGCTTGCTTTTAAAGACAAGGGGAACTGGCTTGTGTAGTGAAGCAACTGCTCACAGGGATGCTGGCTCTAGACTCACTCACAGGAGTATTCTCAGTTTTATTTTCAGATTATGTGTGTCTCTGTCTTTCTCTTTTCTAGATCCAAACCAGTACAGCTGGGGAGAGAATTATGCTGGGAGTTCTGGGCTTATGAGCACATCCCCGGATGTTTACCCCATGCAGAGAACACGGAGTGGTACAGTATGTGCTGTCTTTTCTAGACCTGTGTGTGTTCTCTTAGCAGTGCTGACCTGGACATAGGTGATTATTTTCCAGCTGGTTGCTTCTTGCCCCTGGGACTCCTGCTTCCCAGAGAAGTGACCAGTCTGGTGTGGTGTTGTCTTGTGTCCCATGTGGTGTTGAATGGAATGTTTCATAAATCAGACTGGCTGCTACTTTTATCTTACTCTCCTTCACCAAAGTGGGGGGAGTGTTTGTTTCTTACCCTTTCTCTGGAGCAGCTGGATTTTGCTGCAGCTGAAATACCTCAGAATTTGGAACTTCATGTTCCACCATCTTTAAACAGCATTAATTTGCTTCCTATGAGAAGACAAATACAAGATTGGACAGAAGAGCACAAGCTCAGTCATCTCTTTCACACTGGATAATTTCTCTCTGTAGGGTGGGCATGGATAAAATAATCCACAGAGGGAACCGAATTATTTTTGATGACCTATAATTGTCTGCAGATCTGTCAGTCTTAACTGGCTGGACTTCTGCAGCCCTTGTGCTAATTCAATTCATCATGAATTAATTTCTGAGTGAGTTCTAATCCATCTCTTTCCTTTCTCCCCTAGTTTGACATGCTGGAAATGGACAGATTGGAGAGACCACTTGTTAACCTGCCACTGCTGAAAGACCCCTCCACCTACATCCCAGACACTGTTGACCTCACAGATGATGCCATGGCCAGAAAATACTGGCTCACCTGCTTTGAGGAGGCACTGGATGGGGTAAGTGTCACAAAACAATCCTGTGTGAGTGACGCAGGTATTTAGAAAACAAATCTTCTGAGAAGCAGCATGTTTGTCATGTAAAATATTCCTGCTGTGTCAAAGGCAGAAATGCTCTTCTGTGGTGCTTTTTTTTTTTTGGCTTCTGAAAGGTGTTTTCAAAGCATTTTCCCTCTTCAATGGCACTTGGACCTTTCTGTACAGAGCTGCAAGCAGGACAGTTACACAACCAAAGGCCAGAGATCCTTGGGTTGCTCCTCCTCTGGGAGCAGTCTTGCTGCCTCACAGACACTTTTCCATGGGAAGAGCACAATTGAGCCAGACATAAGTTACTATTTTCTGCACTGAAGCTGATTCAGGCAGTTCACTGGAGTAAACAAAAAGAGAACACAAGGGGTCGATGTGCACCATTACATTTCTGCCTGTTTCTCCTTTAGTGTATGTGCATTGTTATTTTTTTCCTCTCCTCTAAGTAGTTAAAACTTGTGCTTAATTTATGACAGTACAATCTAGAAAACAAACTTTAAATCATTGGAAATGAAAAGAGACATTAAAATTGTTGTTTACTGTTTGGAATGAAGGGAGGCTGGGAGGTGCTGTGTGGGAGGGGAGCAGCCAGGCTGCAGGCACAGAACAGGGAGGCAGATGGAGAGGTTGTTGCTCACACTGAACTTAACATCAGTTACAAGGAGGAAGAGGTAATTTGGTAACTCCAGTGTTGCCTCATTTCTCTGCCAGGTGGCAAAGCGAGCTGCAGCCAGTCAGCCAGACTCTCTAGATGCACAGGAAAGAGCTGAGAAATTCCGGCAGAAATACTGGAATAAGCTCCAGACACTCAGGCAGCAGCCTTTGTAAGTGATTTTATTTTCCGTTTTGCATCATTTGCTTCTTCTGTTGAGCCCACCAAAAGCTAACCAGATTGTGAAGCAGAGCAAGCAAAGCCAAGTAGGCTGAAGGCTCGGGCAAGTTTCTGTGCCAAACATCAGATCCTCTGCACAGAGATTTTGGATTTCATGTGTTGGAGTTGAGCAGAGAAATTCTATCTTGTAGAAAATATGTTATTAAAAATTGTTACATGGTTATTAAAAATAGCAGCAAGTGAATTCTGAACATTTTCCCCTCCTTGTATTTAAATAATCTTATTGTAGATTTAAGATTATTGAATCTACAATAAGAATATACAATAAATAATCTTATTGTAGATTCAATAATCTTATTGTAGAGCCAGGATTTAGCACCTGTGACTTTCAGCTTCAGTGCTCATGTGAGGGGCTGTGACTTGCAGAGGAAACAGAGGGAAAAATTACTTTTTCTGTTTGAAGTAATTGATTTGGTTTTTTCCCCCTTCTCACTTTTTAAAGTGCATATGGTACCTTAACAGTCAGAAGTCTCTTGGATACAAGGGAACACTGTTTGAATGAGTTCAGTTTTCCAGATCCCTATTCCAAGGTGAGTTTAAGACACTTTTCCCATACTCTGGAACTGTACAAGTGATGGATGGCTCAGAGGGGAGGGATTAGGATCCAGTTCCTGCACTGGTTGTGAGCAGGGGAGGAGACACAGCACTGGGGAATGGGACATAAACCCCTTCAACTGAACAGGCTCCTGGTGAGGATACTGATAACCAAAAATATCACCAGCTTCAGTTGCCTGACAGCCCTGAGAAGCCAATCTTGGTGCCAGCCCTGCTTCTGAGCAGTGTGTGGTGGCTGTCACCAGACACTGCTCTAATTCATTCCTCTGAGGCTGCTTTTGTCACTTTTGAGATGCTCAGCACTGGACTGGAGTGGACACAATGCACAACCTCCTGCTCTTAAAAATATTTGTTGCCACTGTGCAGCTATTTTCTGTGTTTTGTTCTGTGACATGACATGACTGGGGAGAGGACATTCGAGTCAGTATTTCTCTAAAACAACTTTCTGTATGTCCGTTCCTCACCACTTACTGGTGTGACATATAAATAAAAACAGTGCTAGTGGCTGATCCGAGACTATTTTCCTGACTGTCAACATATTTCTGCAAAATACAGAGAGAGTTCTCCCTGTCTGCACTGTCATGTGGTACCTTCGCTGTGAGAAAGGGCTAACACATGTGAGGTGGCTTTTGCTTATGTTTGTTTCCTGTAATACAGACAAGTTTACTGCCAAGACAAAATTTTGATACCCAGAATCATATTAAATTTTCTGAGAGAACTCACCCTGTAACACTGATCTCACTGGAGACAGAGAAGGAAAAAAAACCTGAGAGCTGCTGAGAATTTGGGATGATGCAAAAAAACCCCAAAAACCAAACAAAACCACCACCCTTCTGATTCTGTGGGACTGCTGTTAGTGATTTCATGGGGTTTATGCATGGTGTTAGTGCTACGAGGTTTTTGTGTGTCCACTCGCCCGTTCCCCACCCCACCTTGCTCAAGATCCATTTCCCAATCTGCTCAAGATCTATTGCACCTCTGACTTGCTCAGAAAATTAATTCTTGGGCTATAGATCATATTCTGGCACTCATGACACTTTGTGAGAATCCAGGAAAGTTTTTTCTTGGTCCTAAGCACACTCACAACAGTTATTGGTTAGTCCATGAGAGGCCATGAACACAGAGGAGGTGCTTGAACATGGCCTTAGACAGCCAAGGCTGGGTAAGAAATGTTGGTCTGTAAATCCAGTGTTTCCTGTCTGTCTTACAGGTAAAGCAGAAAGAAAATGGAATAGCCTTAAAGTGTTTCCAGAGTGTGATTGAGTCCCTGGATTCCCTTGGCTGGGAGGAGAGGCAGTTTGCTCTGGTGAAAGGACTTCTGGCGGGGAATGTCTTTGACTGGGGAGCAAAGGCAGTCTCAGAGTAGGTGTTACATCCTTTAACAGCACACTTTAAACTACAGAATGTCCAGTTGTGGGGTTTTTTTCTAAAAAATAAATTTCCTCAGTCTCCCCATCAACCTTTGTACAGCACTGTTACACCCTGCAGCTGCTTTAAGTCATTAATTTCATGGTGGTTTGCAGACCCAAAAATGTCTTTTTTGCCCCTAGCCTACTGTCTGCAAACATCTGTACATTGCTGAGGCTGTTTTCTTTCAGCATCAGAACTCTGATTTAATGTCTTCATGAGCCTTTTGTTTTTAACATGATTACAAAATACATTTCTCAGTCCTGGGACCGACAGACACCCCCAGTATAACCAGTGCAGTAAAATTGCTGGGCACCAGCTAAACAAATGTTTGAATTCCACTGATGTGAGATGGAGGTGTTGAACTGCGTGCCGTCTGGTTCTCTCCTGTTCCAGTGTTCTGGAGTCTGAGCCACAGTTTGGGTTTGAAGAAGCCAAGTCAAAGCTCCAAGGTAAGGGAGATCCATGCTGGTGGTTGGAGCTGGATGTTACTGAGGGAGTGGAGTGGGAATATTTGTGGGGGTTCTGCTGCCCACATGACAAAGAATCATTAGGACTTGTTAGAGTTATCTAAATGCAGACCCAGAGTTTGGGTAGTGCTCCAAAGGAATTAAACCTCTCTCTCCTTAACACTGGTCACTCACTGTTGTGTCCCTCCCAGGGAACAGTGTCCTGGGGGGGTCCAGCACCCCCAGGCCAGGGCCCAACTCCCACCACTCCAAAGCTTTAGTGTGAAAATTCCACTTCAGGCCTACTCTCATGGAGCCATTCCCATAACAGAGAGCTCAGGAACTCTGTGAAACCTACACATTTAACATTCCAAACCTGAGCTCAAATGCTTCAATGCTTCAGTAAGTGCAGCATGAACCTCCTGTTTGTACCATGTGCAGAATGACTGCTTATAAGAGTTAGTGGCTGCTGATAAGTGCTGACACTGTTCTGTCTGTGCCACAGAACGTCCCTGGTTGGAAGATTCCTACAGCCAGTGGCTGGAGCGACTGAAGGTATGACCCTGGTTGGCCCTAAAGCCGCTAATTAAACACCTTAATCATCAAATCATCTTGGTAATCATGTGGTTTGAACAGACAGCCCAAAAATTCATCATAAAGTGAGGAGTAAAGGAATTAGTCTAAAACATAGTTCCTTCCCTGAATTCCCACTGGAGCCCAGCTGCTCCAGAGCCTCCCCTCCTTATCAGGGCTCTTATTTCCATACACCCAGACCCCTGAATTTAACAACCTGGGGCCAAAGGTAGGTTTGAGTTGTTCCTCCCCCTGGGTAGCCAACCTAAAACTGGCATTAATGTAGAAGCTTGCCAGAAGTAATGAATTTATCAATTAGTAAAGTTTTGCGTTTTTTTCTTTTTTTTTTTCTCATGTGATCTCTTACCATTTAATTAAGATTAATTAAAAAGCTTTTGTGTCTGTGTAAATCTCTCTATTGGAAATGGCAGCCTAAAGGTTGGGGATGAGCAGACTATAGCAAATCCTTACATGCTCCATCCTAAAGCAAAGCACCAGCTAATCTTGTGTAACAGGGATAACTGGGGAGATACAGGCACTGTCCTGACAGTTTTTATTAGGAATTAAGCATTTTTCAGTTCTGCTGGTATGAACTGGGGTGAACTAAGTTTCATAACACCAGGCTGAGAACAATGAAGAGGTTAATGGAGAATAGGCACTATCTTTTCATTTTAGGATGTCACTGCCCCCACAGTTCATCCTGCCCTTTTCTGGCAGAAGGGAATCCTGTTCAGCCAGCACCAGGCTAGTTTAAAACACACCCTCCAAGGTAGGTCCAGCTGGCACCCAGCGTGTTCAGGATCACAGCCTGACTCTGGCCTGGCTTGAGTTGGCATGTGGAGGTTTTATTGCTGCAGTTTGAGAGCCCTCTCTCAAACGTAGCACAGCTGTTTTAAACCCCTGTGCAAAGACACCATCAGGGAGCCCCATTCCTCCTGTTTGTCACTGGTGTGTGCTGGGAGTTTGCTGCAATCCAGACCTCAGGTGTTTGAGGGTATAAAATGTGGGGATTTGGAGGAGTAGCTGTGAATAACAAACTTCCCTGTGGTGAGTGGTGCTCCATCCCTGAATGCATTGGTTTTCTCTTGCAGGAGGGTCCCCCTCATAAATGTGCCTTAATTTTCGCAGATAACAGTGGGATAGACATAATTTTAGGAGTCTTTCCTTTTGTCCGAGAGCTCCTTTCTAGAGGGACAGAGGTGAGTGGCTTTCCTTACGAGTTCCTATGGACTTTTGGTAACTGCTGGAAGATGTCACTGCCCACCAGCAGGACACTCCTTTGCCAAACTGGAAATAATCCAAGCACCTGAAATGCCAGAGCCTGACTGTGTGACCTCTCCTGGCACCTTCCTCCCAGGTGATTTTGGCGTGTAACTCTGGCCCTGCCCTCAATGACGTCACCTACAGTGAGTCCCTGATCGTGACGGAACGCATCGCAGCCATGGACCCCGTGATCAGGTAAGCACCATGTCTGTCACGCCTCCCTGGAGAAAGCAGATCCTGGGCACAACCTGGGTTTGCATTACACTGTTCAGTAGCATCTGTAATCTGCAGCCTCAGCCCAAGGTGCAGAGCATTTGCTTTCATTAAAGCGATAAACTTTGAAATTGTGTCTTTCTGGCACACCCATAGTTACATGTCTTGTGTTTTCCCTGACAGGCACTCCAGGTGCTCTACCAGGAATTTTCTATGTTAATAGAGAGAAATCCATGTATGTCATACATACAGTGTCCCCAGGAGAGGATGCAGGGCTGACTGAGCAATCCTTGTGCTCAAGGAAACATTGTGTTTCCTGGTGAAGTCCCTGCAGCAAAGGAAGCCTTTGCAGAAGAGGCTTCAATATTCCTGCTTCTCTGGCTTATTCCCAGATGTGCTAGGCCCTGCTGAAGCAGCTGTTAAATATTTGTCTTTTTAAACAGCTCTGCACTGAGGGATGAGAAGCTGCTGTTGGTTCAGACGGGCTCCAGTTCTCCATGCCTGGATCTGAGGTATGTAGGCAAGGTGCCACTGTGTGGTTTGTGTCCCACAGCTGCAGGATGGCCAAAGGTTTGGCTGTGGTGCATCCCAGCCACCCTTCACACTGGGAATTGCTTCTGCACTCCCATTAGGAGGTGCTTAGTGTGGATTTATAGACCTGTGACACTGCTCAGGTCTTACAGCTTTTGGCCTTTTTTTGTGGCCTTTTGTGTTCAGGACACAGCTGGGTCAGGAGCATGTCAGGTTATGGCTGATGTCAGATCCTGCAGGTGGCCAAAACCCCCTGGGATTGAAGCCTCATTTTACCTTGTTTAACTGATTTCCTTCTGATCAGTTCCACTTGTGTCAAAATCCTAAGCTGGGTCTATTTAAACATTTCAATTGATCCCCTTGGCTTTCAGGTGCCGCTGTTTGTGGGCACCAGTAACTCTATGCAGAATCCCAGCAGGCAGCTTGGGGCAGCTCTGGGGTGCAGCTGCATGTGGGGCCAAGGTGTGACTGAAATGGGGCCGAGGTGTGGCTGCTCTGACTGCGCTGTGTTGCAGCCGCCTGGACCAGGGCCTGGCCATGCTGGTGCGGGAGCGGCAGACCGACCTGGTCGTCATCGAGGGCATGGGCAGGGCCATCCACACCAACTACTACGCCGTGCTCAGGTGTGAGAGCCTCAAGCTTGCTGTCATCAAGAACTCATGGCTTGCCGACCGCCTTGGGGGCAAAATCTTCAGCGTCATCTTCAAGTACGAAGTGCCCTGTAAATGATGAAGCTGGCACAGCCGATGGACTTGCACTAGTTTTACTTCAACTGTAAAGAATGTATTTTTATTACAACAGGGACAAGAGTTCACAGGAAATTCCGTATTTATATTGTGCTTTTGTGACTTAAAAAGCAACAATATGATTCACTCTATAGTCTACACACTCAAATATATATATGTATATCACTCATTGTTTATTTTGGTAAGTGTTTATTTTAATGCTGCAGTATTTGTGATGAAAAGACTTTATTTTTTTGTTCTGTGAGACATTCATATAGAAATATATTTAAATGTCAATGAAACCTTTTTTATACATCTCTGCCTACTCTGCCAGCAGTGACAGCACTTACCAAATAGTTTCTAACTGCTATGTGAACCTGACGTTGCATTTTCAGCTGTTAGACGGCTAAATCTCTCCTGCTCTGTGCAGCTCAGCTGATCAAAGGGTTGATCTACTTTCTCACCCCACAAACGTTGCTCAGGCTGTGACTGAGTAAGGGCTGTTGATCTGAGTTAAGGATCAGCCCTAGTTTCCCAACACTTGTTTATTCCTATTAGCAGGAGGGACACGGGAGGGAGTCCTGCAGCTACACTGAATTCCTTCACAGCAGCTGGAAGCTGAGTCTTACCAAGTTCCCCTCACAGAGAATATGCAGTGATGGAGTCAGGATCACCTGTAACTTCCCAGTCCCCTTGCTTTCTACTGCCTTCAGTTCTCCTGCTGGGACTGACAAGGATCAGTGTCTGTTCCTGCAGTGCGATTACAGCCATTCCCAAGGAACCCAATTTGCTTTTTTCCTCCTTCAGCTGTGCAGTTCATAAATTGAGTGATTTCACCACCAATTTGCCCTAACACTTACATGCCTCAGTCATCCCAGTGCTGAAAAACAGTTTAATGAGGAAAGTGTTTAACATGCAGCTGCGCAACCTGTTCCGCTGAACTTCAGAATTCTTTGAGAGCAGGAGAGTGATGTAAAACACCCTACATGTCTCCTTGCAGGGGAGCTTGGGCTGTGCTGTGTTTGACTCATCCCCACACTCCTTCCCTGCTCTGGTACTCATGGATTTCCACTGTCACTCCTCAATTCTTGGACAACAAGAACAAAACATTGTGTCACCCAACAGTGGCCCTTATCCTGTGATGGAAAGGGACAAAGGATAACCCCTGCCTGTCATTTCTTAGCTCCAGTGGTTCCTTGGTGGCAGGGGCTCCCTTTCTGGGGTTTGGGGTGCAGGGAAGGCCTGTTTGGGGTTACACAGCAGCACTGTAAGTTCTGATTCAGGAATTGCCTTCCCAGGGACCAGCACCAGCTCAGGCAGGGCTGGACGAGGCTATTTATAGCGTAGTGCTTAAGCTGCTGTTCCTGATTACAACAGACAGATGAGACCTTTATGCTCATGCATCATGACTGTTCCTCACACAGGAATTAGTAGCAGATGCTTTACATTAACCTGTCCCCAGTCACTTCCTCCTACAGGCTTTCATGGACTTACAGGGTGAACTTCAAACCTAAACATGGATCTACCATCCTGGCCAGCTCAGCCCCAGTTTATCAATTTGTCACAGTTCCACTTTACCCCTCATCAATCTAAATTCTTCCAAGCCACTTAATTTTCTTGTGTCTGCAGCTCCACCACCACTCAAGAAGTGCTCTGTGTGTATGTAATTAGCAAACTAACACTCTAGGCTAGCAGAAAAACACCTTCCTACACTGAGATACAGCTCCTAGGATGTGGTACAACCCTAACACAGGCCCATTCCTGCAGCAAAACATCCTTAAGTGTTTGCCTTCCCTGATGTCTCCTGGCTTTGTCTGGAGGTTCCTTTTATGCGTAGACGAGTGCAGATTTCTTCTGTGAACACAGAGCAACAAGATTTCTGAAAGAGAAAGGGGGAGAGAAGGCTGTGGGTGGGTTGTTCTGTGAATCTCTATTTTCCAGGGAGGGCTGGAGAGCAGGAGCACCAAGGGCCACATTCGGACACTGGTGCAGTTTCACTCCGTGTGTGTTATCCTTGTCTAACGACTAAAGAACAGCCACCACTGAGAATAAACTTGTTGTGGATCATTTGCTGTCTTCTCTAAAACTCAGGGTAGTGGAATGCAGTTTGGTTGCCTTGGAATTTAAGGGGATGGGGGGTGGGGGAAGGAAGGGGTGCTAGGGGGTTATTTTATTTTTACTATATTTATGCTGTTCAGGCTACAAACCCATCCCACAGCCAAGGCTGTGAAATTCTGGCACTTTGAGGAGTAACTGCACAGCTTCCCCTCACCCCTTCCCCGCTGCATGGCTTTCCTTAGAAAACCAAGGTCAGTGTGGAAATGCTGGGGCCTGGCTGGTGCAGGAGGGACGGGGGGAGGCAGGACAAGGTGCAGGGCTCACCTTGGCCAAAGGAGGGACACAGGGAGGCAGGATGGGGCTCGGTGCAGGAACCAGGGCTCACCTTGGTGTGTGCGGCTGTGCGGCGGCTGCTGCTGGAGAGCTCAGCCAGGGCAGTGAGGATACCTAGGGCGAGGCCAATGCCCAGGGTGAGGAAGAGCCCCCCCAGCGCTGGTGGCTCCAGGGGCCCCCAGCGGTCTCGGCTCTGGCGCAGGCAGCTGCTCTCCCACCACTTGTTCCGCAGGTAGTCTAGGTCGCCCGATTCACGCAGCTTGAGCACAGCAATGGACAGAGGCTTGGTCCAGGGAGATGCTGGGCAGTGGGACAGGGAGAGACAGGAGGATGGGAGAGCTCCCAGACATGGTTTAGTTAAACATGGTTAATGGGTGTGGGGTCAGAGGTGTCACTGACCACAACACCCCCAGCCAAAGGCTTTTCCTGGCTAACAGTCATCCTGCCCTGGCCACAGAGGGATAGTAACACCTGTGAGATAAGGGCAGAGCAAAGATGCTTTGGGAAAAGCAGGAGCAGACTGTCCCCTGCTCACTGCGTTAGGGGATCTGCATTCCTGGGGCCAAGGACACCCTTGGAGATGGAATATTTGTAGACTGGAGTTCAAAGTGAGAGCCAGTGAGTGCCATGATTAATTCCCTACAGAGCAGTGACCCTGCCGTGCAGCATTTTCACTCTGGTCACCCTCAGCACTGGCATTGGCTCTGGCCTGTTGCTGTCCCTGCTCCTGCAGCCCCCTGCCATCCCAGGGAGGAGTGGGGCAGTGGAGGGGCACAGACTCACCCTGGGTGGTGGCAATGCCGAAGCCACGGGCCCCGATGACCTCAGGGGCCCTGATGAGATTACAGTGCCGGGCAGCCGCCAGGTCCTGCGAGATGGACTCGCCAATGAAGGCATAGTTGGAATCCATCACGCGCTGCACAGCCTCCTGGTAGGTCTTGACCAGGACATGCTCCCGCCTCTTCTCCATGTACTCATAGATCATCTGGTGGATGGGGTTCTTGGAGTTCTGCAGCCCAAAAATCCAAGTGTCAAACTCAAGTGTGAGACAACCACCAAATAATTAAAAATCTGCCTGCATGTGCAAGGGTTGTAAAATAATTTGGAGAAGAAGAGCACTTAAAGCATGTGTCAACTCCTGCAAGCACAGATTGTTGCCAACACTGGGGACGAGCGTCACACAAGCATATAAGTGTCACAGATGGCACCTGCTGCCCCAGCTTAACAAGGGCAGGCCCAGTAGACATATTTTTAAAGGAGAATACAGAATAAGAGTTCTGTGCCTGCTTTCCTGTGAGAAGAGGTGGAAGAAAGGCTGAACAGAACAGTAATCATATTATTTGAAGTATTACAGTAAAACTGAGAGAGTCAACAGTGATCAGGGTGTTGTAGGGGTTATAAAGTCTCAGCTGTGTGACTCAGGCCCAGCTCAGCAGTCCTATAGCCCCTGTGTATGGGCACCATGAGATTCTCTGCACCTTGAAGTAGTAGAAAGTCGAGGAGCCCTCCAGCGTCCCAAACTCCAGATTCCTTTGCTTGACCAGGTCCTCAAAGGTCTGGATGGGGAGCTGCTCACTGCCAGAGCTCAGCAGGGCCGTGAAGTTGGCGATGTAGGCAGCCAGCAGGGCCAGGGTGAAGAGCCACCAGACCACGGCAATGACCCTCACTGAGAGTGCCTGGGGCCGGGGGCTGGCACCTGCACCACAGGGAACCAAGAACTCACCATAAATCACACAGGAGGGGACATGGGGCCAGAGACACACCAAGAACTGCAGATCCACCAGCCTGAGTTACAGAGACTTCCCTTGAAATAAAGGCAAACTGCAGACCATGATCTGCAGCTACACAGAGCCTGAACCTGGAAGGCCCCACTGTGCTGGTCTGAGCAGCACCAAGGCTGAAGTGAAGGGCTGGAGCAGCAGCAGTGGCCCAGAGCTCCACAAACTCCTCTGTACAAAGCAGCCATGCCATACTCAGCTGGGAATTGCCCAGAGCAGAGGTTACCCAAAGCAGAAAATATTCTCCAGCCAGATGCAATTACCTGTACAACCCCAGAAGGTCTCACACCTCCCCAAACTGGTTCAGTGCTCCAAGTGTCCCTGCTAAGATACTTTTTCACCCCAGTGTCATGGAAGGAGCTGGGTGCACCATCATCTTAAAAACCCCACTGCTCCCAGAGCTGCTCGGGCGCATCCTCCCAGCTCACCTTGCAGGGCCAGTGCTCCTGCTCCAAACCAGAGGCTGTTCAGAAAGGTGAAGTGGTTCTCTTCATTCTTTGGCTCATTCCATTCACAGGGGCTCAGTCTGTGGGAAAATGACAGGATAAAACCAGACATTGAGAGGGAAAAAATAAAAATAATCCCCATCAAGAGATCTGGTATTCCTCATGAGGAGTTCCCACTCATAATTCTGGCTTAATCTGACAGGGTTTTAGCTTTCTTAGCCATTGTACTAGAGCTGTACAGGAGGCTCCTCAAAGCAAAAGGCTCCCTGGGACTTTCTAATCTTTTCATAGGTGAGAAAGCCACTGACTTGAATACAAACTGTGAAACAAATCTTGTACCTGGCGACAAGAAAGAGGCAGAAGCATGTGAGCAGGTAAGCAAATAAAAGGGCTGTCCAGGTCTCCTTGCTGAAAGGAGACAGGAAGTGGAAGAAAGACATGTCCTGGGAGGCCGTGTCCTTGCGGAGCAAGATCCCAATCCCAGTCTGCAGGAAGGGCGTGGTGAAGGACACCACTTCTTCCCTGGCTGAGGTAACAGTCAGTGGAGCCACTGCAATGTCAGCTTCCTGCCAAGGAGATAAAAACCAATCAGCCACCCAGCCCAGGGAACATTTCTGTCCCTCAAGCAGGTGCTTCCCTGGCTGAGTGGGCAGCTGTTGAAATGGCATCACTTCTCCACATCAACAGCTTTGGGATGGGAGCCCTAAGGAACAAGAGGGGTTTCCCATGGAAATCATTGGAATGGAATTACACCCAGTAGAACCATTCACAGTGAGGTGCTGGTTGGTATCTGGGACTTCTGTAGCAGGAACTAGGCTGGGTTTGCTCACCCAGAACAAAAGGCTGTTCCTGTCTGACTCAGACTGAGCTCAGAGGGGCAAAGAGCTTTAACTGAAGTGTTCCCCACAGAACATCAGCCCCAGGGAATGCATCTGATGGGGCAAAATGTGCATTCAAGCATCTCTTGAAGAGTCTGGGCATTGTCATTCTGAATGAAACTAATCTCACCCAGGGGTTAAGCTTAGGCTAAGTTTTGCCAAGGTGTCTGCACAGTCTCACAGGCTACAGAGAAACACTGAGACAGACAAGTGCTGCCCTTCGAGTGCCCGGCTGGTTTCCTGCTGTGGCCATCTCCTTGTGCCTTATTTCCATCTCTGTAGGCCAAACCCAGCGCCAAGTCTTGCTGCCCATCAGTTCTACACTCCAGGCAGGAGAACCCCGAGTTCCTCAGCCCCTGAACAGATCCTAAGGAGGCCTAAGAGCTGCAGGGTGGGTGAGGAACACAAGCTGGCCTTACCCTTCTGAGGATTTCCCCGATCATGCCAGTCCAGTTGCCGCCGGCAGCCACGGCTCCATACTGGCCATCCCCCACCACCTTGACGCGGTACTGGAAGCGCAACATCCCTGCCAGGGCTCCCAGCAGGTCCATGCAGTATCCCTCCAGCTCTGCACCCCGCACCATCACATATGGATCCTCCTGGGAGGGAGGAACATACGCACAGCTGCAGCCTCCCACTGGGCAGAGACATCCAGGGGAGGTAAACTTTGGCAAACCTTCCCTCTTATTCCTTATTCCTCTGCACATTCATGCAGGGACATTTCCAGGCTGGGAAGATAGTCCCTGGAGACATGAACCATCACCGGAATAAGTGAACTTACTAAATTCTGGTACCAAAGGAATAAGTGAAAATCTTTTCTCAGCCTAAAAGCCAAATACTTTCATTTTGGCCCATCAAAGCCTCAGGCAAGGGGCACAGGCTGATGGCAGGATCAAAAAATTCACTGCTGCAGCTTCTCCTGAAAGTCCTGCTTGTCTGGAGCACCTGGGGATGCATTTGGGGGATTTTATCGCCTGGTTTTGTCCCTGTGTGACTTCTGCTCCTTCCTCAGGCCAGAAACAACACACAGGGGACTGAGCCCCTCAGGTGTAGCTCAGCAGAGAAGCCTGCCCCCACCCCGAGCACTGACACAGCGCTGTGCCCCAGGGACTACTTCCAAATTCTCCCTGTGCTCACTACAGACAGCTGGCACCTCTACACTCAAGCCAGCCCCCAAAGCACTGTGAGGAGCAGGGACATCACTGTCAAAGCAGTCCAAAGCACCAGCTGCACACAAATGGATGGGATATAAAAGGCAAAGTGCAGTTCCAGCACTTCCCTGCCATTGTCACGGCCTTACCAGGATCGTTGTGACAGTGAGGGTTGGAAGACCCTCGCCTGCTCCCCGGGACTCTGTGCCCTGCAAAGCAGAAATTGAAGAACTGTTGTATTTCAAAATCCCAGGCTGGGCCTCACCTTGGGCTGACCTGGGAGGGATACGGGGTGCTGCTGTTTCCTAACTAATTAATGTTTCACTTCATTGCCTGGTGCCAACAAAAATCACTGCAAATGTTGCCACACATCTTCAGATGGTGTGTACAGCCTTCCCAAGAGACCAATCCGTGCTGCAGACAAAAGAATTAGCAGCCAATTAAGGTCTCATTAGAGAGCAATTCCAGGAGATACAGAACAGTTGGAAGCCTGAGAGGAGGAAAGGAAAAAGGTGGATTCACTTCTGTGAGTTAAAGATACATCTTCCAATTTTACAGTCACCCAGCTCAAGTGGATTCCTCATCAAAGCCACTTCAGGGCAATTTAAGCTTTTTCTAATGAAGTGTCAGTTTCTATGAGGTTTGTTGGTCTTAAAAGCATCTGCTTATTTTAAACTTACAGGGTTATTTTTCTAGACAAAGAGAGAGGATGTGTATAATGTGTGTGAATAAATAAATAAATATGTATATATATGTATACAAAATATGCACAAGAAACCTCAGTCCTTCCAGGATCCAAATTATCTTGTTTTAATACTCTCTGTGCAATGGAAGGGTTTGAGGGATGAACTTTGTCTTGGAAGCTGTGATCACAAGTTCCCCAGCTCTGCCAGCCATGAAGACAGGGCTACTGGCAGGTTCTTTCCCAAGGCATGACTGAATTTTGAGCTCTGGACAAAAAATTTCAGTCAAAAAACTCCTCAGAAACAAACAAAAACAGCACAGAGACACAACCAGCCATGAATAATGTACTTAAAATAATACCTCTTCACAAATCAAAGTCTTTAGTTTACTCTGACCACTATTTCTGAATTAAGTATGTAAGATCATCTGCCCTATGCCTTCATTGGTAGCTCTGCACTAATGAACTCAAACATACCTTACTCACAGCATCGTCATTCCTCCCAGCTCCTGGAAAAATACAACAAAATCAGGTTTCTTTGGGGCTTGTATTTACAGCTTCTCATTTCACAGTGCACTGAAATAATCAGAATTATCACCCTCAACTCCCAAACTCCCTTTGTTTCCTCCCCCAGGGCACAGAAGAAGGCAGAGACAGGCATGGGGTGGGGCTGCAGGAGGTTCTAATGTCACTTAATGAAGTCACTTCATGACCCTCACCCTCTGAGGGATGGATACTGCACAGCCAATGGATACCTGAACAGGGGCAGCACCAGCTCTTCTGCTTCCTCACAAAGCCCAGGTTCGCCCCCATTCCTGCCAAGCCGTATCTTCCCCTCAGCAGAAGCCAAAAGTTCCTCATGTTATAAATCCATATTGTGATATTGGCTTCCGCATGCATTAGGAGGAATGTTACATGCTTTTGCTGTGTCTTTCCTTTCTCTCTTGCTAGAAAGTTTTAGGCGTAGAAGAATTTCGAATGTTAGAGCTATGTCCCTCTGTACAAAGCAAGATAACCCCAGAGGGCAAGACAGTGGGGCCCAGGCTGTTTTCAGTGGAAGGACAATGGAGCCCAGACTGCTATCAGCACTGACCACTTGCAGAGAAAGGAACCCCAGCTCAAATAAAATGATGATCAGAAGAAATCAAACCTTTATAGCGCATCTTCTAAAAAGGTGGAACCAGGGAGTGGCCTCGCAAGATACTTCTTGGAAAAGTTTGAATATGCATTAAACCTTCACAGCAGGAAGGGATAAAAAGTGTGTTCCAAAGATATCAGGTGTGTTCCTGGCAAAGCGCCAGGGTGCCCAGCCATTTTAACCCTTTGCTTTATCTTTATCTCCTAATTGTCTTTTTGTTTATATTAAACCTTTTATAATTTATTAAGCGAATGAACTTTGTTTTCCACAGTCACCACCCACTTCCAGACACTTTTTTCTCACTCTTCCTTTCCCCTACTGCTGCCAGGTTCTGCATCTGAGATGCAGAATTAAAACAATGATTTTGTCAATGTATTGCTTATTAATCACTCGAGATGATCTTTCTAGAATCTGCTTAGCATTGCTCTTTGAACTCAGAGAATTTATGGCACAAAAGCCAAAAATCCCTCAAGATAAACCAAAAAATGTAGGGTGTTCTCACTCTTTCAAGCAAAAGCTGTGAGTTTTTCTCTAAATATAACAGCATATTCATTAATTATGTATTTATTTTTTCTTCTCTGGTGTTGCATTTTCTGGCCTTGTGCTGAATTCCACACTACAAAGTGTGGAATTCAGCACAAGGAAAACAAAACCTGTTTTTTCCCTCTCCACTACAGTTCTCCATAGGGGCTGGAAATCTTCACAAAGGAGTTCTCTTGTGAAGAGAAACTTTCCGTTTAGAAACCCTTTTAAGCCAGCAGCAGCTTTTGGAGGCTCCTTTCTGAAGGCCTGTGGGGTTCCCCCTTTCTGAAGGCCTGTGGGGTTCCTTGGAAGCCAGCAGAGCGTTCTGAGGGCTCCAGCTCCCAGCTCAAAGGCCCTTTGTGAGCCCTCCTGAAAGGCCCAGGGGCGATGGGGCTGTAGCACCAATCCCAGGTCATGGCAGTGACACTTCCCAGCATCAAGCCTTCTGTCCTGGGAATCCTCCTGTGAGGCTGCAGCAGCACAGGACAAAGGGAAGGGCTCATCCCTCCCTTCCCTGTGGGTTGGTGGCTGCAGAAAGTGACTGTGGCTGCAAAAAATCAGCTTTTTCTTTGCTCCTACTCCTGCTACTTCTCCTGTTCCTGTCCAGCCTTCCAAAGGGAGGCTCCTGCTGAACTCCTGGGGAAAAGGCTCCTGGCACTGGTCAGGACTGGCCACCTCACCTCAGTTTCCTCCCCCATCCTCAGCGCATCTTGCTGCAGCTCAAAGGGTCATAAACTCACAGAAGTGCAGCTTTAACCACAATAACCACCCTTTTTCTTGGCTTTTTTCATCTTCCTCCATCTCTTACCATCTGTTTTTCAACTGCAGCAGCAAAGACACTTGGGGACAGCAATCACGACGTCACAGCCACAGGGTGAGCCCTGGATAATCTCTTAATAACACGTTTATAAAGACATTCTGAGATTAAGACAAAATCCTGCAAGCACTGGCAGGTAAAAACTGAAGGAATTAATGCTCTGGAGAAGAACAAAACCAAGTTTGGGAGCAGCCAATACTTATGAATCCTTTTCCTCACCTGCCTGGCTTGATTCCCTCAGGAGCAGCACCGTTGTAACCACACAGATTGTGAAGTGAAGACCTTTATCCATTGGAGCAGAAATTCTTGCTGTTCTAAAGGAACCTTCCTGCTGGAGGTGAAAGGCAAGCAGTTAATAGCTGGTTCTACAGTTCCTTATCACTGGGTGAGATCAGTTTGTCCTGGATTTTCTGTTCCTTTTCCTGTAGAGCCACAACTCCAAACCAACCCTCCAGCTGAAAACAGTCACTACTGAGCTCAGCCAGAGCAAATACTAAAGAAAGGCTCTGGTGAAGTTCCCACTGCAGCAAAAAGGATGTGACAAACCTTAAAAAGGGGATTACCCACTGGTGGTTCTCTCCCTGTGGGTTCCCCCCCAGGGAAAGGGCAGGAGAGGAAGCAGCAGTACTTTTAACAGTGTTTGATGTCCAACAAGATACAGGACACCATTACACCAGAAATGATAAAAAATAAATTTAAAATGCCCAAGAAAACTTACCATTTATGAATGCGTAGGCAAAAGCATACTGCATGTGACATGACTGGCTGCTGACTGATGTTCAGAAAACACTGGATTTAGTGATCTTACCTCATCAGTTTTTAGGAAATGCCCCCAATCCTGCATCCTATGACAACTCTTGGCATTACAGCTCAGTGCTTTCCCTCATTCATTTTCCCTCTACTTTTCAACTAATGAGAGGAATAATTAAAACCTCCACAGAAGATTCTTTTAAATTTCAATGCTGATTTTGTTGTTGCTACTGTTAAGAAATGCTGCCAAATGGGAATATGTTGATCTTTGTGAAAGGACCAGATGAGAGGGCTGAGATCTGAGCTGTATTATCAGCCAACACTGACTTTATTATACAACTACTTTTTAGGCAAAGTAGCTGCTGCTCTTGGCTGTTGCCAGAGCAGCACAAAAACTGAGCAGCTGCATCAACCATGGGGGTAAAAAAAAAGGAAAAGAAGCAGCAGCCTTCAGGCTGAGCCAGGGAGGAGCTGTACTTTTCCCAGTAGGTTTAACCTCTAAATTCCTGTTCCTTTTCCCTTACAATTTGGTACATGCAGAAAAATCATCTTTGTTTCAAGCAGCCTCCTCCAAGAAAACCCAAACTAATCAGAGCTGGTAACATATTGCTGGCATCACCTTGAAAATAAAGTTGTTAAACACGCTGCTTACCGATTATCTAAGAGCACAAATAGGGTGTAAATATGGATTAAAAAGCCAGGAAGGAGCCTGTGGCACAAGGCTTTGCCCCTTGCCAGAACCAGAGCACGAATTGAAGGCGGTTTCTCACTTACAGTGACTCCTTTGGCCCGCCTGTTCGTCTGTCTGTCCGTCCGTCCGTGCAGGAGCAGCTCAGGATGTCTGGTACAGTAGGAGAGGGAATGTCCAGGCTCGAGCATCCCATGCTGGGTTAAATACCCACAAGAGGAGGAGGAGGAGGAGGAGGAGGAGGAGGAGGAGTGGCCTCTAAACGTGCCAGCTGGACCAGGGGACACCTGGGGCTTTGGGGAATGAGAAGACCACACCAAAGGACTGCAGCTCAGTCCAGCAGCTGGATGCTGCAACAAGACTCACAAAATTTCTATTACTGGCCTGTGGTGATCCTGTAAAATTCCTCCCTTTGGAACTGTCTCCAGCAGCTGTGCCCATTTTTCCTGCCTGTTGATCACACAATCGGCTTCGAAAGACACAAGAGAATGTAATGTTCATTATCAGTGTTCCTGAAGGCCAAGCTGGAGGAATAGAGACCATAAATCCCATGTCTAGCCACATCCAATACACTGCTTGTGATCTGGAGACTGGATTTCGGATCTTACAGTCTAACGTCTGAAATCCACATCCAGGAGTCTCAGGATGCACAGGAAGAACATAAGAATGAAGAGCAAAACTGTGACCTTCTGCTGACTTAAACTGCAAATAATTCTTAAATGCTGGAATAAATTTCATTACAGGAATAAATAAATAAATGATGAATGGTTGGTCTTATGTAGTGTCACAAAACAAGTTGTAAAAGTGGTTGCTACTAATTTGGAAGTAAGAGGACAAATTTCACATGTAGCCTAATGAGTTAAAACCAGACACTGTTGGTAAAATTCTGAACAAAGGTAAATGTTTTGATGTGCTAGGTGATGATGCTTTCTGTGAGGTGTATTAATTTAACAAGTATTGTTTAATCAATTAAAGATGAAAATAATCTGATCATGAGACTTACTCTTCAAGAAGACACAAATAGGCCTTTTAAACACTAACTTTCCAAAGCTGTCAAGTTACATGTACTTGACATTAAAGCTAAAAAAGCATTAAAGTTACAAAAGCAGTGACTTCCTGCAGCTTTTCAGCCCAAAATTAAAGTATTACAAGAATTATTTTTCATCCAGAGAATATTAATGAAATTTGCTTTGTGCTAGGACACAATGGGGGGCTCCTCTTGGCAGATCACACGTTCTGCTGCAGCCTTACCTCCTTTCCTTCAGAGCCTGCAGTGATTCTGTGGGGTCACCTCAGTGGACATCCCAAATCTTTTCTGCACAAAGCTCTCCTGGGATCTGCAGGATCTGAGTCTCGCAGACAAGCTGTGAAGATCTGAGCCAGGCTGGAAAACTGAGGGAATATTTTCACACAAAATATGCTGAAGAGCATTTGAAAAGATTTAATCAGAAAATTTAACCCCTCCAACCTTACATTTTGGTATCTCAGAGTTTAAATTTTGTTACTGCTTTGGTATCTCAGAGTTTAAATTCTTGTGGCTAAGTGATACTAAAATTAGAACCAAGAGCCCCTTTCCAGCTCTACAAGTGACAACCCTTCCAGGAGGAGTGTGAAAGAAGTTAAAAGCACTTTCCCTGTGCACTTTGCTGGGACAGGAATAGAAGTGATTTTTCAATCAAGTGACAGGTGAAGAGCAAAATTGTGCTGCAGCATTTTCAGCCAGACTTTAAACCCCCTCAGTGATGAAACAGGGCCATCTGTGTTACTTGTACAGCTGCTCCAGGATGGATCAGCTCCTTCTGTCTGTTTGGCTACTAATTCCACCAGTTCCCCCAGAATTTTCATCCTCACAGCCAGGGCTCTGCCCCAGCCCCTGTGCTGTGTCTCACACCACAGAATGTCAGTCTCTGTCAATCCTTGCACATGTTCTGGAGAACCTGAGAAAATCTGAGTTAGGTCTGCACTGTCCACCACTCTGGAAAAAAGAGTAAAATTAATGTTATCCACAAAGGAAGTTGAAAAACAAAGCAGATAGAATAACCATGTTTGTGTATCACAAACCCCAGTGCTGTGTTATACCTAAAGAGTCACCAGCTGGAAGGTTGAATATGTTTATTTTAGTAGTGTAAGGTGGTTTTACAAACAAATTCTTAAATTTTGCAATATACACAAAAGAATCATTAGAAAGGCAAAATATCCTTTCAATAATAAGGACTCTATGCAGCCTGAAATAAAATTAAACCTCTGTTTCTCTTTAAAATTCATCTCAGTAAATATTCTTGTATATCACTGATAAAATGTACATCTATAATAAATGACATCATAACTGGGGACTGGAGGGACACATGACAACATCCCTAAAAATAAAAAGTAAAAAAAAAAAGGGAGAGGAAAAATTATTACTCTGCTTAGGTTGTTATTTAATTCTAAATATGTCTATCTGAAAAAATTAAATATCTCTCTTTTTTAAACATATCATTGAAAATTTTGCAAGACAGTGCAATACAGAAATAGTCAAATTAATCCAAAAAGTGCTATGTACAGCAGCATTGTTAAAAAACCGTAAGAGACAGTGCTGTTTCAAGAAAAGACTAACATGCTTCGTAGCCATTTCTGAAGTAAAGTCAGAAGATATTTCCTGTCTATTTTTAGTTATTCCCTTCTCTCTCCTGTCTCAATTCCCTCAGACAATGCCTTGAGACAAGGAACAGTCACAGTTCAGTTTTAGAGTGTGCATGTGTACATACATGTGCAGACATATCTTTGCATACACACAGGTGTATATATAGAGATATAGATATATATAAAGAGATATATAAACAGGCTGGGTTTATAAAAGCATTGCTTTGGAACAAGAGAGTTCTTCTTCAAAGAGGAAATATGAATTTTCACCAAGATAAGCAGGCCACGATGGAAGATGGACTGTATCTACTACATTATTAATTCACACCCTCAGAGGCCTCAAGCTCTTCCAGAAAATAAAATGTGATTCTAAGTCCAGCCTCCTTACATCGATCCATGATTTGTAAGAGCAAAATTTACCTTAGCTGTCGTTAGCATCGCATTTAGCTATTAAACATCAAGGTTACCTATTGTCAGAAGAATTACTGAAATTAGTAAAGACCAAGAGCAAACTGCAAACACAAGAAGTGGTCACACACAAAGGAGGCCAAATTGGAGGCTGGGAAAAGTGCAATTAAAAATGAATTGTCATCTATTCTTTTGGAGTCGTGACATTAAGGCCTCAAGGGGAGGCCAGGAAGAACCAAGCCGTGGCAGGATGTTTTGGGCCTCTCAGGACACTGTGTTTTGCAGTGACAGGAGTGTAAACAGTGCCCAGTGCTGCCAGGGTCACAGTCTGAGCATGAAGAACACCTCAGTGTCTGCCTCACTGTCAGGCTGGGCTTTGGGCAAGGATGGCAGGGCGGTGTGGGCAGCAGGGTCGGTGCAGCCAGCCCTACCCACGCTGCAGGCACCCTCAGGGTTGCCCCTCTCCTCAATGGGGCTCCCCCCAAACTGTGCCCGGCCCTGCAGGCGCTGCCGCTCCTGGGCCTGCCGTGCTCTGTTGGCGATGTAGCGCACACGGCTCTGGCTGCGCGATGATGACCGGCGCAGCAGCCCAACACTCTCCCCCTCCTCCTCCGACTCACTGGGCTCAAGGCTGATCGGGGAGGTGATGTCATTTTCCTGTTGAAAGGCTGTCAGCTTCTTCAGCTGCTCAGTCAGTTTGTCCTGGGATTTGGCCAAGGGCCACAGGCCTGAGGAGCGGCGCTGCTCTCGCATGGAGCGGGTGACAAAGCTCCTGCTGATGCTGCGGTATTTGCTCTCAAAAGTGCATACAATGTCGTCAGACGTAAGGTCCCCGAGGCTTTTGGACTTTGTCTGGTTATTCCCGACCATGTCATGCACTTTGGATTTGTTAGAGGACTGCCTGAGACTCTCCATGTAGAGTCTACTCCAGGTGTGCCTTCTAGGAATGGATGAGAACTCGTCCTGAGGGCTCCTGGCCAGGGGCCGGGGGCACAGCTCATCAGCCGGCAGCTGACCAGACCTCAGGTTGGGGTTGGACTTGCTCTTGCCTACTATTGGCATCTCGTTGCTGCAGGCAGTGGCGGAGCGTGGGCGCATCCCCTTTCTGATGGCCAGGGGCTCCAGGCTGTCATGGCGCATGCCCAGGTCCGGGAGGCTTTTGCGAGCCAGGCTGGGGAGAGAGAGGTCAATGACAGTGTCATTGGAGGACATGCTGGACGAGGAGGACATGCTGTCACGGTGGCTGCCACAGTCCAGCTTGCTCCAGATCCGATCATTGACAGTGGCATCAAAGTACACTTCTGCTGCTGGAGACAGGCTGCTTGGAATTTTTATTAAGGCTGAGGAGTCTGATGTCTTCAGTCCTTCACTCTTTGCCCTTCTTGCCAACGTGTAAGAGCTCATGTGAGAAATAGAGACAGGGAGAGCCTGTGCAGCCTGGGCTTTCTGGGGAGAATCTGCTTGTGTGCTGTTAATGACATTACTTTGCTGGGGTGGAACAGCTGCTGCACCCAGGTTTTGCCCTTTGGATTCAGAGGTGCTTTTCATGTCTGCTAATACCTGACATGGTTGGTTGTTTTTCTTCTGGTAGTTTCCTACAGGTTGGCCAGCACTGTGACCTGCTGCCTGTACCAGTCTGGCTTTTTGGGGATGTGCTGCTGATCCACCCCAATCTTCAGCCTCGCTGCACTGTGTCCAGCCATTTCCTTCTGTGGGACATTCTGCCACACTTGTCCTCTCACCCTCTGGGGCTACTAAACTTGTGTCAGCTGCTCTTGGGGCATCCTGTCCTTGGTCTTCTGCAGCCAGATTTGTTCCTTGTTCTCTGGAGGGTAGGGGCTCCTGAGGCTGGTTGGATGTGCTGCTTCCCTCTAATGGTGCTTTGGTGGAATGATCAGACCCAGATCCTTCCTCAGAATCACTGTAAGGGGTAACAGGCAGAGGGAAGAGAAGGCTGCAGTGATGCTTCTCATTAGCAAGGACAGGCTCTTCCGTGATCGTTTCTAGGCTGCATAAAGAAGTGACTGACCTCTGGATTGAGAAGTAGCAGATGTCTGCTTGGTAGGCATGAAAAGAAAAAGAAACAAGAAAAACAGAGATACAGGGTTAGTTATCTCTTAAAAATGACAGCTTAGACTAAGATTCATTCCTTCTGTGTTGCCATTTTGTTTTCAAAGTACTAGCTGTCTATGTTAATCATGGTTTTAAAAATAACTTGTGATTTCAAATGCCTGGCCAAAGGCAGCAAAACATTTTGCACATTCAGTTTTAGCTGCACAAATCCCTCAGAAGAAATCTCAGTCCATGCACAGCAGCACCATGTGACTGTTCCGGTTTTCTTATCAAACAACAACAGTACCCAGAATTTTTTGCCCTTTGTGTCCCCTTTTGTAAGCCAACTTTGCTTCCTCCACCATCCAGCACCACTTGCTTTGCAGTTTTCCTTCTTTCCAGCACTCAAACAGGTCAGGGTATCAGAGCACAGTCGGAGCATGTACAATAATCAAAACACCAGTTTGACCAGCAGATGTGATCCCAATAACCAACCACTCAGAAGAGAAGCAGCACAAGACTTGTGGAGCAGATTATAAATTATCTACACGCAGTGGAATGTTGGCAATGGGACTTTTAAAAACAAAATAAAAGCTTTAAGCAGACTTTATTCTTCTTAAAAAAACTTGGTAATTCCTATTTTAAAAAAACTCTGCAGACAGATGGGTCATGAACAGCAGGCTGAGAGTGCAGCCCTGGAGAATCCCTACAGCCACCAATTACCTGGAGAAAATGCTCCATTCTATGCAATGTTTATCACCTGCACCCTGGGAGCCAAAGCAATCATGCCAAAAATATTATTTCCTGTTATCTCCAAAGCACAGTGCAGACATGCATTCCAGAACTAATAAAGCACCACCAAGCCAGACCACAATCTTAAGGGTACACAAGAAGGTAATTATTGGGTAGCGAACAAACAGAAGCCAGGACTACAGGCAACAGGGTGCTCGAATCAGGGACACTCAGCAGACATTACCTTTGACTTGCTTGTCCTTTCAGTTCTTAACTAGAGAGAGAGTGTGCATGTAGAATAATAGGACAGAACAGAGGAAAAATCCAGTTAATGCAGGGAAGGCAGGTGCAGATAACAGGATAAATTAGTGCTGTGGGAGGGAAAGGAGACATATAGGAATATTCACACATGGTTGTAGGATCCTAAGAATTTCTGACCAACCAGAGCACTCAATGGACAGATATTAAGTTAATATTTTTTTTTTTTATCACACAAGAATGAAAATATTTATTAGTGTTGAAGAAACACACTCCACTGGACAGGGGAATGGAATCACAGAATCATGGAATCATGGAATCACAGAGTGGTTTGTGGCAGAAAGGACCCTAAAAATCAAGTTTCAAGTACCCTGACATAGGAAATGACACCTTCCAGGCTGCTTAGAGGAAGTTGGACTCCTCTTCTCCAAAGCCCTCTCCTAATGGAAAACATCACCTGCACTCCCAGAACCTTCCCAGGGAATACCAGGCCTTTCCTTTGGCACCAGGATTTCCAGCCCAGGGCAGGAACTCAGGGATGGGAGCAGCTCTTTCCTGAACTGTCCTGCATTAGCTGGTAGTGTTGGAAGGGAATCAGGCATGTGCGCCCATAATCCAAATCCAACATTCCAGACTCTGAGTGTCTGGAGGAGTGTCCAGAAGAGCCCAGAACTGATCAGACTTATGAACTCTCCTTCTCCCTATCCATCAGCAAAGATTGGGGCACGCTTGGAAGGGAAATCACTGAAAAATGTAATACTGGTGCCATAATGGGCCAGCTATAGTTTCCTGCCTTATTCCAGGGGCTCACTTCCCCCAGCAGAATACCAATTCCCAAGTGCAGCCTTGGAGTTGGTTTCCCTGGTTTCCTGGCCCAAGGCACGGCCTTGCAGGAGGATGGGAAAGGGAGCTGTTTGTGCAAACAGAGGGGCTGTCACTGGACCAGCAGCAGTCAGTCCAAGGCACCATTTCATCATTTTAAGGGTTTGCTGATTCCATGCTTGGGAAGTCAGATGGATTTAATCAAATTTCAAGCATATCACAATATTTATTTAGTGACTTGGGGGGCTGGCAGGGGAGCTGGCACTGATAATGGGAAATGGTTTCATATGTCACAGTACTCAGAGTTTGTGAAAAGCCCAATGCCAATAATTTAGTCATAGAAAGAGTTCTGCTGCTTTGGATTAACTGCAAGACACGGGAACCAGCAAACTTCTCCCCTCCCATTGTCCTGGTATTTTCCTAAAAGCCCAAAGCAGATATTGGAAAAATATGTTAAAAAAAAAAAAAAAAAAAAAAAAAAGAAGGTATAAAAAAATAGAAGGTACATTGGAGACACCCAACCAGATTAAACTGGTCAAATAAATAAAATATCTCAAATTTCGTTTGAGGCTGTTTGAGGCTTTCAAAGAAGCCCACTATAGGAGGGCAGTCAGAATCTGTTACTAAAAAACGGATTACATCTTAGGAAAGGCACCAAAGTCACTTCATGGTTCCTGAAAATGTAATCATCAGTGTCCAAATTTTTTGGACAATTAATGAGGAAGGTGAGGGATTTGAAGAGGAGCTCTTTCAGTCACAGCCAAAAGCTGCACTTCTTACTTTCTCCTTACAATTCTGTGAAGCAGCAAATTCTTATCAAAATCTTTTTCCTACTCTCCCATGCCAGCCAAATCAAGAGGAAAAATGCCATTTTTCTTACTAAAAGATATCCTTTGATTGCTTTGATCTCCCATCTTTACAAACCCCCAGTTCATGGTACAGGTGCAGTCACACAGTCCCAGTGATCACACTCCTGTTTCTGGCATGAAACAACCACAAAATACTGCAGCTTTAGGAATTTTCTTCTAAGTGGGCACATTTTGGTTTGCAGTGGGGAATGCCAGGAGTGGCCCAACCTGGCATATCACACACTCTGCTGCTCAGTGCTGCACAGCTCTGCCTTCAGAGCCAGGGAATGTGTCTAACAGTACAGCAGAAATGTTTGCATACAAATTTAGGACTAGAATGGGCTGCTGTGTTTATAAAATATGGTCTCCTGAACACTCCAGAGCAGAGAATTCCATCCAGTAATTCCTGGACTGATAGCGGTGATTTTGCAAGATCTTTGAGGAGGGAACAGGTTTATTGTTATAAGAGAGCACATTAGACATCATTCCTGATGTGGTTATCCCTCAGTGGAACACAAAGGCTGATAAATGGAAATATTGTTTGTTGATATGGGTTTTCCATATTCAATCTCATTTAATGCTCTGGTTTGGATCTTAAAATTTACTTAGTATCATGCCACATTCACTAAGGAAACCAAGGAAACAAAAACCCTGACCAAACAATCCCAACATTTATGGACTACTGACAGTGTCACTACTGCAGATGGTTAACTAGGCATGGCAAGGACTAATCTAAACCAGACACATCTATAAAAAAGAAAATAAAAATATTTATGCAGATTTGTTTTTTGTCATTGACAAAATTTAAAAAAAAGACCTCTTGACAGCCAAACAACATAAAGGAGCTTCTAAGTAAGAATGCTATGCAGAAGCTGAGACAATGATGTAATCTACAGTGGAGAAGGGTGAAGAAAATCTGGTCTTACCAGTAAAGAATATGGGGGATTTACTTCGAATTTCCTCCAGTTTTTGAACGAACAAGGCATTCATTTCCCTCTGTAGGGTGCCCACTTGCCTTCGAGAAGGTTCAGACCAGTGCTTGGGGAATTCTGGGCTTCCAAGGCTTTCTAGACTGCTGGAGTTTGAGGATATAGAGCCATTGCTGGCTGCAACCAAGTTGACAGTGCTTCCATACTTGCCACCTGATGGGCACTGCCACCACTGCCGGGAATGAGCCTTTATTCCGTGACAATTAGAATCACCACTTGTCTTCCCTGGGGTCACAAAATACTGAGTGCTCCTTGTCAGATCATCTGCAGTTCCAGGGCTGCTGCAAGGCTGCAAATCTGAGTGTGGCCTGGGCTGCCCTCTGATAACCCAGGTCCTGAGCTCTACCCTCTCCTCTGCACTGCTGGTCTGCCCAGGGTGCAGGGGGTCTCTAGCAATGGGCCCGCCAGTGTGGTCACTCCACGGCCCCTCTGGGTCAGGGCTCTCTTTGGAGCCAATCATGCATTTCATGCAGTTGGTGGCCACTCCAATCCTGCCCGAGCTGTTGATGGCACAGCGGGCGAAGATGCTTTGCTTCTCGCCCTGGGGCTCCTGCAGCCTCACCCTGTGTGCCCTGGGCAAGGGCTCACTGAAAGGAGCCCTGGGGTGGGGACAGCTCTGCCCTGGCCCTCTGGGAGGGCCCTGGGCCTTACCTTTCAAGCCCTTGCCAGGTGCCTCCCCACTGGCACCGTCTCGGGGAGCTGGGGACAGGGAAGTACTTTCTGGCTCTTGCACAAAGCGAGGCTGGGAGGCAGCTTCCACTTCCCGCCCTTCTCCAGCCCCTGCAGAGCTGCTGTCCTTTGTATCAAAAGCAATTTCAGGAAAGCCCTTCTTGTTCTTCTTCTGGCTCTTGGTGGGTGCACTGGCTGTCCGTCGCAGGATGTGGCTGCTAAAGGAATGTTTGCGATGGAGCTGCCCAGCAGCATGACTGTCCAGAGAGGCCTGCTTTGGATTTCTGAGAAATAGCCCTTTTAGACCTAGAGCTTGTTTGGCCTACAAAAGAAATAAGGAAAGATTAAAAATATAAAAAGTCCCTTATAAAAAATGCAAGGCGCTTCCTCTGGGCATAGGAACTCATGAGCAAATGATCATTCACATACAGAGTCTTCTGCTATATTCCTACCATCAGCATGAGAACTAACCCAGAAATAGGACAGGCATTAAAAATGAAAAAAAAAACACTAACAGCAGCTTTCCAAAATAACACTTTTTTTTTTTTTCAGCTATGTTTTTAGATAACATTTTCCAGCCACGTTTATCTCTGTATTTGTCATCATTTTCTTTCTAGCATGTAACTACTTACAACATCTACATAAACATTAAAGCTATCGAGAAGACAAAAAAAAAAAAATACTTCTGTCTACAAGGATTTCATTCTGAAAGCTGAAGAGTTTCTCGGTTTCACCCAAAGCAGGTGTATTTAATGTTCTTGTTGTAAATGCATTTTCTAGAAACTGCTGGGAAATAAACACTGACCATAAAATAGAATAATTTTTCAGTATAAAGGAGTTCTACACTTCAATTGAATTGAGCATTGTCACGAACAGCAGTTAACTATACACACACAAAAGATCATTGAGTATTTCAATTTCTACCTGTGTGATTACATTTTGGTAATTTTTCCTACCATACAACACTTATCCCAAGAAACTCGTGTATGTTTTCAGCACTGGGGAAACACACTATAAACAAGGGAAGTTAGTCAGTGTCATAATACAGTTCTCCATAGTCTTCAGTAGTTATTTAAGCATTAAACACATAAATTCACCAAATTTCCCACCACCATACAACTGATTTACATTTCAATGAAACAGAGTTTCAGCATTCCTGCAGACATTCCAGGTGTACTTGCCAACTTTTCAAGCAGCAGGCTGATGCCTGAAACAGTGTTGGTTTGCTCAGAGATCACTTAAAGCACAGAAGGGTATTTCTCTTTTAATCTATTTCTCCCCCTTTGTTCTCTTTATTTCCCAGTTAGATCAGACTTTTGAGCAGCTGTAGCATCAAGAACAAATAAACCCAGAGTACATCATGATGGAAGTGCATTTTAAGAAGCCCATGACAGAACCTGACCAGCAGCCATGCTTGCTGGCACTCACAGCACTGTTCCAGTTTTGCCCTGTGATGTCACATGAGGTCACATTTCTGCAGGGCCAAAATATGGTACAGAGGTGTCTTATTTAAATTACAATGGTCTTTCACCTCCAAATAAACATTTGAGTGAATGCTCATACATTTCCAATTCTGCTGTGCAGGACTTAATGGACAGATATTGGCTGCCCTGTACACTGAGCCTGGGCTAAGAGCTGCTTTTAGCCCAAGTGTCCTCCCCAAGCTGTCATGAGGGACCAAGGTTTATTTGGCTGACACAAGAACCAATAAAAGTGTTCATAATATTACTTTATAAAATAATACTTAGTGAATTACAATTGTCAGAAGTTTAGTTATCACATGCCAATTTCCAGTGTGAGTAGGACAGTATCAAAAATTTAGGATAAGATAAAGATGATAAAGGGATTGATTTGTCCCATGCAAGGCAAATATTAAATATTGGAAGATCTGTGAGAGCCAAACTATTGAACAGACTGCTTGGATTACTGGGAGACAAGCTGGAAAGTACACGATTTTTTTCTGTAACAATCAGACAATATAAATATTTGTAAAACCCAGGAAAAAACTGTCATACAAACAACACAGACAAATAACATCCACCAAAAAGAAAAGGGAAGCACTGATGGAATGGGTGACACGCAGTGCAGGGCCCCAGGTGTTATTCTGGTTTGCTTGGTGCAGCTTTGTTAAGCTAGACACTATTGCTTGAATCAATGGAGCGATTCAAGAACCCAAAGGCAGAATTGGTTAACTTGGGGGGAAAAAAAGCTTTTAAAAGAAGGAAAAATTAAAAGAGAGCAATTTTGAGGGAGATCCAGGACATCATGCTTTCAGCTTCCAGCCCAGCTTTTACAGGGCTGTTTCATTCTCTAAAGAAGACTTGAAAAACAGCACACAGGCTTTCCCACAATTTAGCAAATGATTCACTGTCAATGCTCTTTTCATGTGAAGGAAGGGGTTTGAATTATTGTCCTCAAGAGAAAAGGCAGGAGAGGGAGAGGCTGAGAGAAGGGGAAGCATGGCAGGACTTTTATCCTGGATCTGCTTCACACAGGGAGGGCTCTCTGGCTGTCAATGACCCCACAGGAGTGACCCAGTCAAATGTCACAATTCATGTTTCATGAGTTGGAGAGCTCGAAAAATGCTAACAAGGAAACATTGATGCTAATGAAGCTACCAGCTCAAGGCATGCAGGTGTGTGGTGGTGTCTGCACCTCCCTGAGACAGGAGGGGTACCTTCAAGGCGTCAAAAAACGCTCTGCTTCTAAAAGGAGACTTTTTTGACATAGAGAAGCCCACTGAAATCACAAACAGACAAAGTAAAGGCAGAGTAACAGTGAGGGAGGATCTCAGAGATAGGCACATCTAGAATAACCACAAGAAATTCTGCAGTACATGAGAAGACCACAGAAGAGACAGAAATAAAGAACAGCCTTTCCAGGAAACAGAACAATCTGAAAGAGATTTCAGACACAAGTTAAGATGAAAAAAAAACCATCTAAGACTGTTTTAGTAACACCAAGCTACTGAGCAGGTAGAAAATCTCCATTTATAAAAGAGTGCCAAAATGTAAATGTTTCCATTAGAATCTATGGATTAATAAAGAATGGGTAAAACCAGGCTGATAATTGGGGTGATTTTTCTGCCCATAAATAAGAGAGGAGAAAAGAAAAAAATCTAATTTGGACAGCACTCTGTTAACTGAAAATCAAAGCAAAAAGTGATTCAGACAAACCAAACCAGAAAGGGATGTGTAATATATGTTCCACATTTTCAGTAGTTTTTATTAAAAATTATAAATTACAAAAAAAAAATCCACAAAAAAACCCAAAACCACAACACATAAACACATATAGGCTTTCCTTCCAAATCCTTTTATTTTGTCAATGCACAGAATCACTTCTTATCACCAGCAAACCCAGAGAGACTGCAGTGACAATGAGAAGCAACCAAGGAACACCAAAAAAAAATCTATGTCCCAAAAATACTGCCAAAGTTTAAATTAACAGGTTGCCCTTCTGCAAACTACCACCAGCCAGTCACTCACGAAGAAGTTAGTAAGAGCAAATAATTATGAAACACTAGGAAATTTGGGCTAAACAGAGAAAGAATTTGCCAGAGGTTGAAATTGAAAGTACTTCAAACATTCGCAGAGGATGAACATGGTCCTTTCCATTAAACACTGCTGGCAAGGGCAGCAACTTGGGAGCTGATGGAGTTCAGTAACTAAGAGGTGATTAAAGACTAACAGTTAAAAAAAGCTGTTTTCCTGTTCAGGAATTGCTCGAATTGCCCCTTGGAGGAGTACCTGGGCATTCCCAGCCCGTTGGATGCCTCCTCCTACTGTCGCGATGCTGACATTGCACCTTGTTGCTGAGGGACCAAGATCCTCAAGGCCTTGCAAGGTGCTTTGTACCTGAATTTCATTGACATTAACAGCACAGAACACTGCACTGAGACGACAGGAGCTGTCACATTTTTATCTGGTCTAGGAACAGTCTGAAATTAGGGCTTTACTTTTGTGGAAATTGAGATGTGGCTCCTTGAGAGTTATTAATTTCCTGCATGCGAAGCAAACAAACCCTTTATAACAGAAAAGGAGTATAAATATGTCCAACTATTACTAGAATCACCTTTCCTCTGCATTTTAAGAGTTATTATGGTAAAAAAAAAATCGAAAGCAAATAAGCTTGAAGGATTTAATTAAATTTAAAATGCCAAAACAACAGACAGAGCCTTTATAGCATCCGCTTTGCACGGAACAAGTGCTCAGGGTTAAGGTGTGTAATCTTTGGTTCAGCAAGGTGCACTCACAGGATTGGACAAAATCACATTATTTATATAAATGTGTGTGCTGCAATGAAATAACTTTCCCTTATGACTTCCTCAAAAAGGTACTGCAGGAATCTCTTTTATAACTTCCCTACGATTTGCCTTTATCTCCATGAATATTCAGAAAGATCTCAGGCTACCATGACAAGCACAGAGATAAATTTTACTCTAAGTGAACAAAAATGTCAGCCTGGACCTTCACCCACTGAGCTTCCCTGGTGTGATACAAGATCCTGGCAGCTCCTGTGAGGGTGTTGCACACCACAGAGACACTCACCTTACCACAGATGTCATTTATAGCCACATGCACAAAGATGGAAGCCTCTTCTATGCCTTCCAGGTACACGTGTCTGTAACCTGAAACAGAGGGAGCAGAGCTGGCTCAGGGTTGGGACAGGTCACAGGAGGAGCAGCTGCAGACTTTCCTTTTGTGAGCAGCAGAAGAGATCAAGCAGGTTTCTCCCAACTCCTCACAGTGAGGATCCAAGCTCAAGCATCACCTTGTCACACTCAGGTACCTCAGCCATACCACTTTCAAACTTCACCCCCATTTTTTGTCATGATTTCATAAAACAGCCCTGCCCTGTTTCATCCAGGGTCCATTATTGCTGCTGTCAAGCCACAATTTAAACTTGTCCACATTATCTCCTCTGGACTTTCAGTCCATTACTAAAACTGCAAACCTTTCATCCAAGGCCAGTTTACTGAGACTGGATTTTCTTTTAATCTTAAACATAAACTTTTTCTTTACTTTGAAAGGAAAGAAAAATACACAAGAAGCTTTAATGTGAAAGAGGACTGAACTTAAAACAGAAAGAGGAGATTGTCAGAAAATTGCATTTAATAATATGGATGCCATCATTAGAATAGGTAACTTTCTGTTCTGTGTTAAACTACTACTCATAGTCATAAATCCAAGCAAAACACTAGAGTTTTTTCAAAAACTGGTGTAAAGAAAGAGGGGAAAAAGCATTAAAGGAGTAAGGAATCTGTACAGCAGTCTGCCAAGCCCACAGTATTTACCCATGCTGCTTAACAATCTTACCCATTTTTTCAAAATCTAGTCCCAAAAGTCTAGAGTTAATTGATTTAATCTTCATCACCATATCAGTCAGTAGCTGACTAAGGCAGAGAACTCAGGGCCCAAACTCCTCTTGTTCTAGCTAGAAATTTCTGCAGCAGATATATTAATTTTCATTTTTCACAGGAAAAATCCCAGCCCACTAATTTGGGATGTCACCTTTCTCTTACCTGGCATCATACTGCTGAAGGCTATTGTCCTCTGCCCGATGAAATCCCTCCCAATGGGGTCGTGATCCCACACAAGGAACCGGATCAGGGCAATCTCTGGCATGTGGACTGTGAACACCAATGTCTCCTCCCACATGGGGTTAAAACCTTGCAAGGGGGAAATCAGCCTTCAGGTATCTCATCCGCAAGAAACAAGTAGTCTGCCTACCCAAGGAATACCTAAGCTGCAGTGTCATTCTAGTTTTCCTGACAGGTTGATTGTTGTTCTTGGAAAATCCAGTACTCCCATAAGGAATAGCACAAGGATTTGCAAGGAACAAGTATTGGGTCTTACCTAAATTTGGCCCTGCTTCCAGCAGGGCTTGGCTGACCTGTCTTTTGACCACAGCAAGTTCAAAATACCCTTCTCTCACACATAATGAGAAAACAAATGTCTTGTTTCACAACAAGATCTTCAGCACATTTATACCAATTCAGTCAAACAAGTCAAAATCCAAGTCTAATTAGCATTAAAAATGCTAAAATCCAATTTTCAGTGCTTTGTCATAATAGGCACCAAATATTATCTACTCCTATTCTCATGAAAAAGACTTGCCTGAAAGAGGACATTTCAGTCACAAAAAACCTAAATCCCAGATAATCTTACCATTATCATCAACTACTCTGGTTTGTTCTTTGAAGCAATCAACAGGTAAGCCTATAACTTCTACTTCAACAAATGGATCTATGATCTGAAAAACAAAGAGCAGCAAATATTGAAAAGAAAGAGTAACAAAGATGAAACCCAAGCAAATCGCTTTTATAGTATGGGCACTGTACACAAATATCTGGGTAATTATTGGTCCTAAGCCCTATGGAGTGGATTATTAAATTGATAAGATCTCCCTTTTTTTTGCTTCTCCTGGAAGTACTGTGTTCGCAATTAGAGGAAAACCATCAAACCACTGCTGTGATGCTTAAAAGTGAAGAAAACCACCTGAAGATGTAGGATGTTCATGACCTAATTTATTGGTCTCTTGACAATAACTGTAGGATGTGAAATCCTCATCCTTAGCTCAGCCAGTATGGAAATAAACCTGCATCACAAAATAACAATCACCAGCTGTCCCATACCTCTCCTCTATCTCCCAGCATGGAATCACGTGGTTTGGGAAGTTGTTGACCACTGATAATTCTTAGAACTAGCTGTTTCTTCAATTGACCAGGCAGTGGGTCTTCAGAATTTGGATTAAAGACACCTGTAAGAATGAAGAGTGCTATAGTGTGAAAGTGCAACATGACTTTAATAACAGATACCTTCTGGCTCGTTTGCTTCTAGCATCAGAAATACATCTTTAAACAAACTGTAACAAGGCCTCACACTCAATCCTGTCATGCAATCAGTGATCCACTGGTTTTGCTGGTTTTCCTTACCTTGACACATGCAGTTTGGTTTGAGGACATAGCCACAGTTCCCATTGGCACTAAACTTGGCCCGGTTCAGCTGTAGCATCCTCCCCTCTGACTGGTAGTTTAGTGCAACTATTTAAAAAAAGAAATCAGATTCAAATTTGACTTCTTAGATGCAAAAAATAATATGGAAAATTATTCTCTTATATTACAGCTTTAGGGAGAGAAGCTCTCCAGAAGAGCTAAACTCTGAAGCCCTCTTTTATTTGAGAAGTTAATTTATTTCCATTTACCAGACACCTCCTTGCATGTAAGACACATGTTCAAGGTAATCAGTCCAGGAACAGTAACAAGGAGGATTCAATGGTCAACAAAGCTGGACAAGCAGAGAACTCAGAGTGTTGTAAGGGGTAATTCCACCTCTCCTATTAAAACATCCCTTCCAAAATAGAACAAAAAATAAGTACGTTTTCTTTCTGCTCACCAAGTTGGCAGCCAGCATTCCAGAAAGGCTGGGGGTTGTAGTTGCTGGAGTCCACTCGGTAGGAGGAGGGGTAGATGCGGGACAGCTGGTGCTGGTTGAAACGTAGGTACTGTGCTGGTTTCTGCTGCAGGATCTGGTGGGCTTTAGTTTCACTGAAAGATGAAACCTGCCAGCTGGAAGAGACTGCAGAGGAGATGAGAGGTAGTCTCCTAATTCATTTATTTATTATCTAGATAAAGTTTTCAAAAGTACATAGCACTAGTTCCTTAACTATCAAGCATCATTTCTGTGCATGCCACTCAGAGGGAACTCTGTCTTCCTCAAATTAGCCGATACTGTGCTTATTGGAGCAATTGGAGCAATGGTTGGGAAGATGAAGGTGAATATGATAATGATCTGAATCTTCATTAAGAAGTCTGCATCTAATGAAAATATATGTAAGAACATAAACCTTTCAATTTCTTTGTGTAGCAATTACTTTCACGAAACTTTTCGTTCAACTTACTCTCAGTTTCAATGTCATGGATGCCAACAGATTTCGTGTATTTCACCAGGTCAGACAGGGCCCTGGACAGCTTCATTGTCTTCTTCTGTCGGTTTACTCTAGAAAGACAAAACAAATTAACTTCCCACATATTAAAGGGTAAATGTTAACTTTCATATTTAAAAATGAATCACAGTAAAAAACATGAGTCAGTAAGGGCTCAAAAATCATAAAAGGTCCACTGTGCTTTGCTAATTAGTCTGAACAGCACCAAGACATCAGTCTGGTGATTTGGTGGCAGACATTGCATCTCCCCACTATCCTGTCACATACCTGCAGCCACCAACAAGCTGACATCTAGACCACAAACGAACTTATTTAGTGGGTGCAATTATGCAGGCACATTTTAGCAAAAAAGTTGTCCAATCACTTGTTAACAAACCTGCTGCAATGTACAGAGCTCCTGGCTAAATTCCCTTGAGAATCCGAATCATCTTCACCCTCTTCCAGACTTGATGCCTTTTTCAATTTGCTTCCTTTTTTCTGTATACCAGAAGGAAATAAAACCATAATATAACTGTGTCATCGAAGTTTGAGCAGCTGGCTACAATTCTGCTTTGTTATGCCAATGAGTGTGTAACACATTTGAGAAAATGGAAAATGACAGCTTTTGTAACACTCAGCTCTACAGCAAAATTTGCACATGGGGAAAAACTCAGCCCAAGGTCTGAGCCTTGTTATAAAGAAAGCACAAATCCAAAAAAGGTGTGAATTAATTTTTGTGGTTCTCAGTTAGATCTTAGACACCCTCAGACCTTCATATAAATCAAATCTGTATTGTTATTCACAATGATAAGCAGCTCCGCAGCCTGTCTGTTCAGTGAACAGCCTCAGAGCGAGGTGCTACAGATGTTGCAGTTATGAAATTCCTCTCCACTGCATGCAAAAATAAAAAACCTTCCAAGAATCCATGATCTGGTACAGACTTCACCCTGCCAGGGGCTCACCTTGCGTTTGGAAAAGCTGCCCATGAGAGACCGGCTGTGCCTTCTGCTGGCACTAAAATCTTCCCCGGATTCCGCATCATCCTCAAGTTTACTCTGAAGCAGCCAAAGAGAGAAGAACACAGAAGGCTCAGACAGAGCGCTCAGACAGTCTGTATATCAGCACAAACAGGAGGAGATTTTAGCACTGACTATTCTGGGTAATACCTCTGCTAAAGGGTTTGTCAAGCCTTGGCCTTGTAGTGGCTCTCACAAGAACTCTCTGATACGTTGTGTAAAGCATTGGGTTTAAAGTACATCCAAAACTCACCCCACAGAATGTTTTGGGAAGCTGATTTTCAGTTCTCATCCCTAGCTTAGTTTTAATCCCTGGTTATTACACCTGCTTATTACTGGCAGATCTCCACTGTTTTTCATTTGTGTGGAACAATCTTCCCAAACTTTTTGTGGCTTATTATAAAGTCTAAAATGAAAACACCTCAACTTCATGAAGTGTAGTCTGTAGGCTGAGTACATTCATATAAATCAGAGTTAATAAAAAATTAAATTATCTGAAAATGCATAGAACATAGAGAACTGAAGAACAAAAAGAGCCCAACTTTCATAAGCAGTTTTTATAATGGAAAATCAAATTCTTTCTGTTGAAGTAATTTCAGAGTACATTTCATGCTCCAGCTCCTGTGTGAGCAAGAAAAATAGTTTGTGTACCTGACAGTAATGTTCACCTGGTATCATCATTTAACTGCATGAATTCAGCTACAAAGCTGAAGTCAGCAAGATATACTTAGTAAATTAATGAAACACAAGTACAGTTAAACATAAATTCACCTTCTTACTGCCAAACTTCAGCCCAGCCTTTCCTGAGGATGGTAGAGTGGAAACTGTAAAATTGTTTGGATCTTCACAGTCACGGATTTTGGATTCTTTTATCAGTGAGTCAAGTTTTTTCTTTGCTATATTCTCCACTCTTTTCCTGTTAGCAGATGCCTGGAAACAAAACATTAAATCATTAAACAAAGCAGTTGTGGTAGTTTGGCATTTAGGAAAAAAAGTGGAAAACACCCACGTAAGTGATTTCTCTGAGCGAGGCTGCTGGAAGTTTCTTCTCTTACTGAGATCGGGCCAATAGCTGGCCAGGTCTAAGAACCGACAGCATTTTGCACCACTGAAAAGTTAAGATCACCTTTGTGAATACCACCTTTTAAAAACCCAAAGCCCGGGAACTTCTTTTCTTTTTGTTTCCAGCCTTGAGAAGTATCGGAGATCTGGTGCAGCCGGCCCACTCCCGCGCGGCCTGTGCGGCCTGGGGAGGGGGGCTGGGCCAGACTCCAGCAGTTCCCAGGCGGGGAGGGGAAGGAGGCTGAGGTGCTTCCCCTGGCCTCAGGCCGGGCTGGGCTCTGCTGTGGCCCCTCCCGGGAATCCCTCCGGGTCCCATTCCAGCGGGGCGGCTGAATCCGTCCTCCGCGGGGCCCCCGGCCCTAAGCTGGGCCGGGCCACAGCTGCTGACATCTCGCCGATACGGCGCACAGAAGTCTCCAGGTCGAAAACCATTCGCTGCCTTCCAGCGGCAGCCGAGCTGAGAGACACCTGAAATCCGACTCCATGAATACCCGCCGTGGCCTGGGCCAGATTTAACCCTTTCACTACACAGATAAAACCTTCAGACTTAATCCGCTCTCCAGAGAGAGGAAAGTAGTAGTGATCGACACGTAAAAGACAACATGAAACATCAATGTCAGTAAGAGAGACTCAAGCCTCAGATGGAAGGAGAATGAGGAGATGCTTTAATAAGCTGAAATGTTCTTGGTAGGGCCATGGAGATGGACTGTTCTGGAAAACTCATTTAATTCATGAAAGAGTATTGGGGAAATGAAGTATTCAAAGTGTAGATCTGAGCAAAGGTATCCATTGATGAAACTAAGCAGATGGTGGAGCAGTTGTGATCCCATGAGATGCTTGAACAGAGAGAGAAGTGAGAGCTGGTGAAGATCCTTTGCCCCAAGGGAGAGAAGGAAAAATCCTCTGTTCTCAGACATGATCACAGAGACAGGTAAAAGAACCTTTGCCTTTGAATAACTCATCCTTAAAATAATACCCCTTGAGTTCATGGTCCATGAACACACCTCTGAGTGGTGTGAAAATGGGAGGAGGAAATGGCAGAGTTTTTGCCCCGGCGGCTGCCAATCATAGAAATGAAAAGTAACGAGACAACTGTTTCTTGTGGAGAATTCACCATGGAATGACAAGAGAAAACTCCTCTCCCTACAGAGACTGATGAAAAGACTATTGTATAGTCAGTATTACTTTACCATCCCAGGTTTTGTCTCTATGGTGTTGGGAAAGCAAAAAGGTTGGGAGGGGGGAGAAAAAGTTTCTGGAGATTTTATTCTGGTTTCTTATTCTCGTAGTCTTATTAATAAAGTTTCTTTATTCCTTTTAAGTTTTAAGCCTGTTTTGCCCTTCTCACAGTAGAAATAAGTGAGTACCTTGGTGATTTTAGCTAGTGCTAAAACCCACCACATTATTTGGTGCGTTGGCTGGGAAAAGAAAAATTGGAGAATCTAAACTATTACAGCAGCAATGAAAAAAGCATCATGTGAATCCCATGCCATGTTCAGGCTGATCTTGCAGCTACAATATGTGCAAGATCTAATTTGGATCTAATAGGTGGAATGGATGGGATATGCTTTAGAATCCTCTTTTCAGCAGATCCAAGGCAAAATGGAAGAGAGCTCTGGTTCCCTGCTCTCTGTGCACCATGGCCCATGTGGGGAAGTGGGGAAATAAAACTAAAAATAAAAAGGGTTTTCTTTTTTGCTCAGGTCTTTTAAGGGGTGACAGATTGTGTTCTCTCAGTAGGCCTCAAGAATTCCCAGTGACATTTGTCATAAAACAAGCTCTGATTTTCTGAACTCTTCAAAAATTCATTTTCGAAAGCAAACCAGGTGTAGCACATCTCAGATTTAAAGTATCAGTAAACCTCAACAAAGGGAACTGTTAATAACAAAAATGGTGCTGTAAAATATTGTGATATTCTAACATGTAATAACTTCAAAAAGGTAAGAAATTATTTTTCTCCTTTGGTAGTCTTATTCACAAAGAAGTTTCTCTTGCAGATGAAAAGGCTCAGATCCATAATACAAAATTATGAAATAGCCTGAGGGAGAGAGGATTGAGAATGCAAACGCTCTCCAAGGCAATCTGGTTTATGTCACTAGATGGTTTTGCTGTGTTTTGTATTGTTTCTACAAGGTGCAATGGAACTTGCCAGAAGATTAAAGTGACAAAAAACAGAACTTTTGAAAAGGATGAAGAAATAAGGGATTTTCAGATTGAAGCCAGCAGAGATTTTCCTTGCAGTATAAATCAACCAAGCCCAGCATTCAGCAAAGCAAAGGGATGCTCTGTAAAAATGACCACAATTTGACATAAGTAGAATATTTTCTTTTTGGGTTTTTTTGCATTTTAGGGGAAGCAGACTGTGATACACTGAAGAATTATGAGATATTACTCTTTAAAATTCTCAACTTGAAACAACCCCTAGAACAGATGCTGCTTTCTACGCACTTTTGTCAATCTGCCCCCATGAAGGGTTAGAACCTGAACCACTTCTGATGAATCTCAAAGACCAGACCACACCCAGAGTACAGAGACCTACAAGGTTTCCTCTCACTGGGATGGGAAGCCTTGACAGACATTTATATTCAAATGGGCACTTCACTTACATCTCCATTCATTAGTTTACAGTCATCATCAATCTCATCAGCACTGTCCTCATCAGAAACTTCTCCTTCCTCTGCATCATCACTGATGTTGGCTGGAAGTTTCTTGCCCTAGAAGATAAATTCATTACAGAGTCAGGAGAGCATGCTGCTCTTGCTATGACATATTCTAAAAAAACCCAAAATTATTCAAAGGATGTTCTTTCCAGGTTCTTACTGGCTGAGAAGACATTTGTTCTGAACCTTTTCCCAGACTCAGTTTCCTAAGGTCTGCTTTTTATGAAATTATTTAAGTTAGGTGTTTACCTTAACCAGGATCTTCCCTTTAAGACTTGCTGGTGAAGGGAGCTTTGTGGAGTCATCGTTGTGCACAGAAGACAGATCCAGTTTATCTCCCAGGATTTCTGTAAGATACTGAGCCATCTTCTTCTGCTGCATGATGCTGCAGTGGTTCTCAATTGACAGTATCACAGGGTACCTGCAGAGACAAGCACCAGCTGCAAATTTGGCTTTGACAGCGTGAAGACTTTTCCCACTAACAACAGAGCAGTGCCATAAAGATAAACCTGCAGACAAAGCCTCTTTATAAAAGACAGCAACTGTTGTTTCTAGTTCTAGTTTTACTGTTCTCATTTATTGCTGATTATCCAGGATGAGGCCAAGGAACAACAATGCCTGGTTCGTTGAAGGTAAGATTTGTGGAATATCTGCTCCAGTGTGGTCAGTGCCATGTAAAATCACACTGAAGGTGGATTTCTCTTTAGAGATCATGCTTTTTTAAGATCAGCACAACAGTCAGTCTATAAAGGAGTTTTGCAGAACTCAACTATCAGGGATTCATTAAGTAAAAATCAATTCTTTTGATCCTGACATCTGGACTTCATTAGCTCCTCATCAGGAAAAATTAGGCTTTCAGCCACACCAGGCATGACTTCAGGCAAACTGCAAAAAATCTCAGGCTCACAATAGGTTTACCTGGTCTGAAAATTTAGTGCTAGTTCAGCTCTATTTGTAAAGGCAGATGGGCTGTTTTAGGAGAGCTACTGGAAAATTTTTACAGCAATAAAGTAATTTCTCTTTAAAAAAAAATCACACAAGTTGGCACACACATTTTGACTTTGTGGAGGAGGAGAACAGTAATTGCCAAGGTATATGAAACTTCCCATGAATAATACTGATTTTCTGAGCAATTTACCTGCAGGGAAAATAACCTCTTTCTGATGAACACTGCTTTGTCCACAATCTCTTTGGATTCTTTATTCCCTGACTTGCTTCCTATCCCTGAAGCACCCAGGTGTAGACTTGGCAGCACCAGAGTGCACATCCAGAGAGACAAAATGGTTCAACAGTCAGCCCTTCACTAAAAACATTCACTGGCAAAATCTGTTTTGCCTCAGGTGTTGTACAAGCTCAATAAAGCCAGCTCCACACCTTTGTGCAGAACGTCCCTACTCAGCTTTGCCTTTTCTTCTGAAGGATCTGAAGGATTTCGTCACAGAAAACAACTCCAGATTCTGTCTGGAAATCTGGAACAGGTCAGATCTTCACTCCCTGTACAAGGATGCCATGGAACACTCCCATTCATAGCCCTGAGACTCAAAGGATGGAAGGCTGGATACATACTCATTCTTGATAAAGGCATATTTGTTGATAGTTTCAATCACATCTTTGAAGAGGATTTTGGAAGTCAAGGTGTATCCATGGTGGACAATTGGTTCCCCATCTGGCCCATCCCAGCAGTCAACTGTAGGACAGAAACAATGACACCCATCAGAACAGGAACACCTGGGCCACAGTCTGTGGGAGACCATAAGACTCTGAAATTCCCTTCAGCAGCCCAGCCTGCTGTGTTCCCAAAGCAGGGCACAGGTTCATTACTACCCTGCATGTCCCTCCTCACTGTGCTGAACATCCTTCCTGGGAAGGAACTTTCTAGCCTTGACTTGATGCTGGGAACATGCTGTTCCCACTGTTTGAGAAAGCCCCAACAAAGAAACTCTTTTAACAAGTGCTGAGGAGTTTATGACAAGGGAGAGAAGACAGAGCAGAGTACGGCTTTCATTGTGCTGCTGCTGAACCTGAAAAGGAAAGCAGAGACTCTCAGCCATGCTGCTCACACCACAGGCCAAGCCCAGACCTGGTCATTCCTAGCCCACCCTGGATTTTGCCTGACTTAATACTATTATCATATTTCCATGAAATGTTTAACTCCTGTGAAGCATCCAATGGCACATCCACAGTCCAACCTGAGCAAACCACATTTGCCTTCTGAAAAACTCTGAAAACACTTTGATGGTCAGAACATAAAAGATGATTATGAAACAGGCAATGTCTCAGAAAGGCAGCACAAGCATCAGAAGGGATTGCACAAAAAGGCTTCCTGGTCACTGCAGAGGCTGTCACCATTTCACAGAATGCTTCCCTGAGCAGAAATATCCACTTTCCTCTTAGGTGTGGCAGAAGCTCTGCCATATTTTCCAGTCTGGTTGTCACACACTTGGCTAGGTAGGATAAGCACCAGTGCATTCTGCCCAGCATCAGCATCCTCTCTACAACAGGAGTTTTACAATTTTTCTCCTCACTACAAATACCACCACTCCTCAAATGTCTGTCTTATTTCCATGCTCAAGAAAATTTGTCCATCCTATCACATTATTTTGTTGCTCTATATGAAAAGAAGACACCATTTTCCCATGCTTTTTCCTCTTCTCCATTACCATGCCTTCTGCAGAAGTCACAATTTTTTTTTTCTCAGAGAGGAGAAACAAGACTACAGAGCCCACTGATAACTCCATTTTGCTCTTTACCTTCCACGCAGCGACAGCCAGACTGTAGCACCCATGCATACATGTCCACCCTGGACTGGGACATCAGCTGATCTCCCATGAGGTAGGTGTTGTGTGAAGAGGTAATGAAATAGTGACTCAGAGGGTAGCTCATGTCCTGGTTCACTTGGTAATGTTCTGGATTGAATATGTCCCCCGATGGACTCCGCATGTAATTGGTGAAACCTGTCAACAAACAACACTATAAATAATGCAATTTCATCCTTTTTGTTGTCGTAACCTTCCTAAAACCAGCCTAAAATGCATCCCTATATTCACCAGCACATTAAAGATAAAGAAATAACACCACTAGACCCAAACTGTCATCAGGACCAAGTGCAATTGGGCTGCGTAGAGACAGTTTTTGATGACTCAACAGGAGATACTCTCCTCTCCTCTTTCAGTATTTTCCCAAAAAATACCAGAATAATGACAGTACACATTGGCTTGTATATGCTGCAGTCTCTAATTTGGATATGACACCACAAACCTGCCTGAGGAGTGGGAAATTCAGCAGTACTGCACTAATGTCACTTCAGAAGACTAAAGTTCACTCCAGACTTGACACTGAAATATCAATTATCTGTTGGGCTTTCAGTGATGCTACCAGAAGAATTTATTTTCTGGAGCAGTGGGATGCTTGAAAAACCTGCAGACGTCATCACCTGTACCCTCTGTGTATTGCAATCACTACTCTTGTTCACAAGCAAAGTTATAGCAAGTTATGATTTTATCTTTGTGTGAAATTGCTGCTCTCAGACCTCCAGCTGACATTTGTGCATATATCACAGACACATTCACAATTCAGACTGACATGAAACACTGTAACTTCCACTTCAAATCTCCCCAAAAGGCTTTTCTTTCACCACCAAGGAAAGACTCAGATTCCCATTCACACCCCAGCTTTGCTGACAGGAATAATGCCTTTGGTCAACAGGATTTTGCTTCACAATTTCTAATTCTCCAGACATTTCACTCATTCTATAAATGAATGTGCCTGTGTAAAAATCCTGCCAAACTTGCAAAGGTCTTAACACACTTTGACTGAGACAAGATAAGATGCTACCTTTATGATGGTCCTTTTAGGCTGTACATTTTGTGTTGATGAAAGTTTTATTAAAGGAAAAGAGCTGATAAACACAAATAGCAGCCAAAAATTTTGAACAATACACTGGGACACAGTTCCAAGGAATTCAACTCAGCCCAGCTGAATATGGAAGTCTCCTTGAGCACATACAATGAGCAATGAGCAAATCAGTGCTAGAGCCAAGGTGAAAACAAAAGATAAGCCAAGGTAGAACAGTCACTGTGGAAAATAGAGCACAGTGTGTCAGCAAACACACAGCCAGCCACTCATGGCAGGTAATCAGTTCTTCCTGCAAACCAATCAGCTGCTGCAAGATTAATTCCACACAGCACTGGGAGGGCAGCTGCTGCAACAACACCATCGTTTGCTTTAAGCTCTTGTTAAAACATGATGTCATGATGGTTGTAATCAGTTCAGACTAATTAGATTTATCAGTCCTACAAGGAAGGAACAGGAATGAAGGAAGGTCCTGGCAGCGGTCACACAGTATTGCAGTGGTCCCCTGCTCAGGGAAACTGCACTGGCACGGTGTCTCTGATCAGCAAAGGTAAAGGGTTTCTTTGCAAGACTGTGAATGAGGCCATTGTCACAGGCCAGTCCAAGGTGCTCCATGACAAAAGCCAGCACAGATGAGGACACAAGGCAGTACAGGCACATGAATGAATATGAAAAGACAAAGAACACTGTACTGTTATTTACTATTCCTACTATTGGAATGCAGCCAAGTGTGAGCAGGATGCTCCTGTCTGGGCTGTATCAATTTGAGGAATAAACAAGCAGCTTCAACTTCCATGGCTGTTGCATTTCAGTCCCCAGGGCAACACTGGACTTGTCTTCTGGGAGTCAGGAGACATCTAATGTCTCAACTCCACACAAAGACAAGAGAGGAATAACTCCTCTGTGTGTGTGCACATACATGTTCATACATGATGTACATGCAGACACAGATTTATGATTTTTAAGCAGCTCTTCCTCCTTTGTCAGCACCAGCCCAGCAGCGTGCCTGTCAGCTCCTCAGTCACCTCTGTTTGGATGTTACCAGAAATCTCCTGCATTAATTAAGCTCTAGATCAGGTCTGTTCTGTTCTGCTGCACTTCCAGCAAGTTACTGGAGCGGTTAAGGTCACAAAGCTTTTTCCAATTGTCTCCAAAGGACCTCACTTGCTGCTTCCCCCTGATCAGGAGCTCTGTAGCAGACACCAGCAAAATGTCACCATGCTGGACTCTCTCTTATCCTAACCCATAAAGTCTGTAATCAGACTTTATCATCCATTCTGAGGCAAAGCAATTGTGTGTGTGTGTGTGTGTATGTATATATATATATATATATATATATATATATACAATTACATAATATATATAATTATATTACTACATAATATATAGTATACAATATTAATATATTATTAATTATATTATTAATATATTACTATATATTATTATATATAATTATATAATTATAATATATATAATTGTGTATATATATATTATTATTATTATTATTATTATTATTATTAGCATTGCTTTTTGTTGTTTTTTGTTTGTTATTATTTGTTATTGTTTTGTTGGTTTATTTGTTGGTTCTTTATTATTATTGTTTTTCTCTATGGAAACTTCCAATAGTTTGAAAAACCTACTCTTACTTTTGCAAGTATGAGGAAGGCAAGATAATGAACTTGCTTATTCATTATTAACGTGATTGCAACTGCCTGTAAAGACCAGAAAATTAAAAGAATGTCATCTGCTCCCTCACTGGCATTAGCATAAGCTTTACAATAAATTGAAAATTTAGTCTGGAAGTAGAACAGACCTTGACCCATCCTAAGCAGCCACCTTACACACTGTACCCACTTCTTCCTGCAGGAAACCAAACAACTTCTGTTCTGCCACTTTTCAGGATGACAACATGCCCACAGAAATGGACAAGACTGATTTTCTAAAGGTCCAAGAGCTTTTGCACAGAACCTAATTCCTGAGGAATGTACTCCCTTCTTGGAATCAATAAGATCTGCCTGAAGATTTACTGTTTAGGGGAAAGGACTTACAGTCCCCAAAATAACAGCTACCAATAACAGCTAATAACAGCTGGTGGTACAGCATTGATATATTTAGAGAGAAGGCTTCAGCAGCAAAGGTCAGGAAGGGAGGACCAATTTCATTTATCATCCCACTCAGACATTTACTCTGGATCACACCACTCCTCTTATATTAAGACTTAAATGATTTCCAAAAATACCAGCAGGAATGATGCAACTAAATTCAACTGTATTTTCCAAAAGCACAAATAGAGACACCTCCAGTTCCAGCTGACTTTCAATGACTGCTGCTTCATCATGATATTTACCTTTCAAAACTCCTTCAAAGAGATCTGATTTCCCGTTAGGTTCCTCAGTAAATGGTAGATATTAAAAAAGAAATCAAAATGACTGGAAACATACTCTATACAACATGATAAAATTCTACAGCAATATATTCTGCAAGCAGCAGCAATATTCTCCTGAGCATTGAGATAGTTCCCTTTTCCCCACAAAAGCTGCACCAGACAGCTTACCATCAATTCCCAGGGCTCCCTCCTTCTTGTTCTCTGGGCATGGCTCAAACTTGCTGATGATTTCCAGGCAATATTCTTTAGTCACATTTGTCATCTGTAAAAGCAGCAAAAATGCAGTGTAGACTATTAATCACAGCTTCTCTGAGCTCTCTTCTCTGTCTCCAGTCCAACAATTGGGCAGATTACCCATAGTGGGACTCAGGATTTCCAGTTCCCAAGTGGGATTCTCACTCCTGTCAATCAATGTCAGGTCAGATCAGAAGGGGAGTGCTCTGTGTAAAGTTTCTGTGCTATTGGCAGCTGCCTGATGGCAGAGTTCTGCTTTGTAGGTCAGATCTTTTGTTAGGCACCACAGAGCATCCAAACACAACGAGCTTTGTCACAAACCAATGAGATTTCTTCTCTTGTAGGATTAGAGGATTAGTTTGCATTATCAAAGGGTTTTTTACTTTAAAATAAAACAAGAAAATGGCTCATCTTTATGCAGCAGTCAGAAAAATCTGTTAGTAGCAGGGAAACAGAGAATCAGGACATAATGTTCTCAGGAAATCTGCTAACTTCAAGGTTGCTTTGCATTCTCAACTAAAAAAGAAAAGAGTACAAAGGTAAATATATGTCTGTAAATGTTGTCATTTATGAAACCAGGGCCATGTTGAGCTGTAACTTTTTTTACATAATGCAATGTTTTAGTAACTTAATTTTAACACAATTAATACTCCTGCTATTAGCTGCTGTTGTATTTTCTATTATCCTAATATTATTTAACATTCCTGTCCTGAATGATCCAGAAAATCCTTTCTATTAGATGCTGTACATGGCATGAAAACACAGCCCTTGTCATCAGCGTGCAATAAAGTGACCATCAATTTAGCAACACAGAATCTTCGCCTGGGAGAAAATGAAACCACCAGCACATCTGCTACATGATCAATGCCTTTTCTGAGAGTAATTTAAAACCTAATAAATAAAAGTAAAAGAAGAAGACAAAAACCTCTAACTCTGGATTTGAACATTAATGATACTGGGTTCTAAAGATAAAGCTCTCGAACACCAGGTTTTCCTAGAATGGAGTAAAGATGTTTTCCCTGTCCATGTTGTATGAGAAAGGCTGGCAAGGGAGAGAAGCCCTGCAGACAGGATTTGGCCATATCAGTAATTAGCTGAGTTGATTTGTGTCCTGTGGTGAGTGTTCATTTTTCCCTCACCATCTGGAGGATCAATTGACCAATGAAATGGAAACACACCCCATTTATCTTAGAAGATAACTGCCAGAGTGGTGGACTTTTTTGTTCCTTTCATGGACGATGATTGAAACTACTCAGGGACATTTATGACTTACAGGCATGAAACTTCAGAGGAGACCATGAGAGGGAAAGGACAAAGATAAATCAAAGCATTTGTTCCTGCAGCACTGGACTTACATCACTCAAAGAAAATTTCTTAGGTACTACAATATGTTTCAAAAACTCTCCTATACATTAATCATCCTCTCAACTGCTCTTTGAAAGATAATTTTCCAGTTTACACACTAAAATAGTGTGACAAAGTAATTCAGAGTTTCATCATGGGCTGTGTACTAGGTCACAAGCAGAGCCAGGAACACCAGCTTTGCTCTGAGGTACTGAATTCTGGGAACAGACAGATACTGATGGGATTGTTCAAGGGAAGCACATGAAAAAATAAAGCAATTCTAGAGATTATATTTTGGGGCACACTGAAATAGCCTACAGGAAAAAAAAAAAAAAGATACTGGGAGCAGGAAGACTCAAGAAATAGTCCTGCCAGCCTACAGATGAAAACAAAGAGACATCTGTCTGTTTTTCACACACACTGCACCGAAGTCCCCACCCCTTTTAAAAGAGAATTCATTCCCAATGGCAAGCAGGAAGGCACACAGCTGGAATTCTGCACCTGGCTTGGGCTTACCTTCTGTTCAGTCTCCAAGAAGCGTTTCAGGTCATCTGTGTCCAGGTAGTCTTTGTGGTTGCTGTAGGTAAGCATCAGCAGGTACAGATCACGCCGCGTCGACATCATCTTGTAGAAGGCAGAGAATTCCTCAAAGTCCAGTGTGCCCTGGTTGTCATCTGTGTCAGCCTCCTGCAGCACACAGCAATGAGACAGTCAGGAACCCAACTGCCTGCAGCAATTTTAAATAAACAAACCCCTGCATGAGAATGAAGCACTCAAATTAAATGCAGGTTGAAGCTGCCTGATGTGGCTGCTAGAACCAATTGATCTATCAGCCTTGTCACAGGAATCCTCTGCACAGCTTTGTGTCTCTCCCATGGATACATCAGTGCAGGAGCCAAAAAACAAATTTGAAGGTTTTAATTTTTCTATAGGGAACCCTGCAGAAGGATTTCTTCTGTCTATGGCAATCAAGACAAGGTACCCTCCAACAACATGTGTGTGTCTGGCAGAACTACCCACTCACATCTTCAGAAAATCACTGGAGCCCAAGTCATCTTGAAATTAATTTTATATCCAGGATTTGAAAGGATATATATTAAATCCATGGCAATAAACTAATAAGATCTGGAAGAATACTAATTTTGCAAGTAAAGAAAAAATCATCAGGGATTTCACATAAAGGCTTTTGATAACAAAAGCTACACATCTCCATTGTTGCTCACTAAATTGGGCCAAGGTCAGTAGAATGCAACGTCAAACAAACAGTTCTTAGCAGTGCAAAAATCTGACAGATACAGAAGTTTGCAGGCTGGATATTTTATTACTACCAGCTATCATAGGATGTTGGATACTTTATTAGATAATATTTATTAGAGAGAACATAACTGGAGGAGGAAATATGACTGAGTTTCTGATCAAAAAGGTATAGCAAAAGAGTAATCTTGGTACTGTGTGTTTTCATGTTATGTAACACCAGAAGGTACCTGGTGTGTTTACTTTTTCTGTGCATAACAATTTATCTGTGACGTGTTTCTGGAGGTCTTTCCAGTTTACCAAATGGACTGTGTAGTATTTCTCAGTAGAGTGGAAACAAACCAGCTGCTGAAGTATTTGCAATCTCTCCTACTCAGTTTTGTGTTCAATCCTTGCTTTTTCAGGAAAAAAAAGATATTTTTTTCTTACCTTAAACATTTGCTTGACTTTCTGTCGGGGTAGGTTCACATTCAGTTTGTGCATGAGCTGGAGCACTTCACTAATACTCAGGCTGCCATCCCCATTTTTATCTGCCTCATCAAATGTCTGCTTCAACCACATTGAACAGGAGTTAAGGAACAGCAGGGAGTATTGAAGGCTATTACTGAACATCATGGATATATGATTTTTTTCACATTAGGAAACACTGCAAATGAGACTGGGAATGAAAGGTCAAGCTAATATCTAACTCTACTCATGTTAGCTCAGTAACAGCTTCTAGACTTACTGTGTTCAACGTGCCACATGTACTCTGTGCCTATTTGACAACACAGAAGAAAAACTTCTGAGTGAATGTCAGTGTTACATCACCAAATTAAAGGGATGGATGGTTTTACACTGAGACTGAGACTAAGAATATACCTGTGTGATTTTCAGTCCACTGCAGTCACTCATCTCCAAATACTGCCCAGAACAATCCTCTTCAGGAAATTTCTTTCCAGAAATCTGTCTCTGGAAACAGGGAATACAATGGGAACTGTTTTGAAGCTCTAAGCCTAGTGTTTACTTGTAGCAAAGCAAATACTGTAAGGAATCCTGAGTTTATCCATAGCTCTCTGCTGCTGGGAAAGCCCCCTGGCATCACAGGAAGGATATTGGTCTCTGGTCCTTTGGCGTTTGGAGAGGCTGTCCTCATCACTGATCCCTGCCATCAGGTACTTCAGCCCTGTGATCCAGGTCCGTGCTTCCTCAGCACTGGAGGACACCAAATCCAGGGATTCCATGTGGTCCCCGTAGTAGATGCTGAAGCAGCAATTGGGATCAAAGCTGCCATCGGCATAGCGCTGGAAGATCTCCGACTGCTTCCCCTCACACACCTCCTGGATGGAGTCAATGGAAACTGCAGTGACAGAAGTGCAGCTCATTAATGGCTGTGAGCATGCCCTGGGCTGGGCAGATACATTCATCTCACAGAAAAATCCCAGGAAAGCAGAGCCCAAAGCTCACACTGCAGGGACCAGTTCACACAGGGGTTGCCTCCAACTCATTTACAATGCACTACACCCCTGCAACCTACACAGCCAACCACAGCAACTTCAACTTCATAAATTATCCATCATAAAATCATTTACTGCCCTTTAAAGTCAAGTACAACACCTCTCATTGAGCCAGACCCTTCATTCTCATTTGTTTACAAGAGGGCAAGGCCCCAGGAAGCGTCAGAGGGGATGTTCTGTGGCTGACACTCACTTTTGGCTTTCTCATTCTTCCGAGAGGGTCTCCAGCGAATGCATGACCTATGGTCATCCAAGTAGTAGAAGCGGACCAGCCCCTTGGAGCCACCACGGAGTTTGATCATCTGGGTGCCTGCTTGCATGGAGCTCATACATCTTTCCACTGAGGAGAGGAATGAAGAGAGAACAGTGTATCAGACCTTGCTCCCTTTGGAATCACCTTTACAGAAAGAAAACACACCAAGCAGATGCCAAATGAACAGTTCAAGTCAAAGGACAAGCTTTCCTGTAGTGTCTGATATAAGAGGTCAGGTATTAAGATCAAAAAGTCAGAAAGATTCTTGGTGACTGTGGACTTACCTGTAAATGTGAAAATTTCTATTCCCATATTAATTTAAAAGGAATGTTCATATGTTGGAACCAGCACAAGGTACCTTTCTCGAGACCATCTCAAATCTGAGTTCCTACAACATGTAAACCTTGTGCTGGACACAGGATGAAATTTCATCTGGAAACCGGAATCCTTGGCCCATAAGGTCCCACTGCTTCTATGGATTAAGTCACTGATCCTATAGATTTGCTTAGCAAGAACCTCACAGATTTTTCATCTTTCAAAACCTTCAATCCCTTATTTTCCTAGCAGGAGACCCCTCACCTGTGTTGTACTTTGCCTCTGGGCCTCAGGACCTGTTCCATTCCTGTGGGCTTGGCAACATCCCAGGCAGTGCAGGCAGTGGCCTTAAAAGCCACGAGTGTTGGGAAAGGCTTTCTCCAAGGGTCTGCTCTGCCTCTGCAGGGATCCTGCCCTTCCCTGGAGAGCTGCTACCAAACCAGGGTTCTGGCACTGAAAGCCCCTGGGAGTCAGGTTGGGACCTTGTTCTGAAATCCAGCTGCTGCAAGGACTAAGCTCAACAATTTCAGTCCAACTGTCAGCAGCTGGCTCTGTCCCAGGAATAAACGCAGACTCACATTTTCTGCCAAGTCTCCCATTTATTTCCCCTGAAATGACAGAGCAGAGCCAGTGACCTGATTTTCTTCTGACTTTCTGCCTGAGCTGTTTAAGTAAAATGAAAACTATTACCATGTTCAGCATTTTTTTTTCAGACCTAGAGATGAGAAGGGAAAATTACTATTGAGATTCTGGATTGAAGAATGAAAATTAATAAATACAACACACATTCTAGTTCATAAATAAATGCAAGGAGATTCTGAGGTCAGGTGCCTTTTATCAATCTTTTGCCATCAAGATTAAAGATGACAAAGTGACCAAATGAAAACACTGATTCCATGTATTACAAAATTCATCAACACCAACAAAATTTTTTGGGGTGATTCAAGTCCACCTTTCAGGCAAAAGCAAAAGCAAGGTAAGTAAAAAGAAATGGGGAAAAGCTTTGATGTCCCTATGCTTTAGAGCTCATGTTCAAAAAAGTAAATTAATTCACTCTGGAAAAGGTTCAGCAATAGATTAATTTGAAAGCAGACCACTATAGTACAAGAAAATTTTAATTTAAAGGCACAGTTCTGTATAGCTCATTGTCCATGTTAATAAAATATTCATGGAGAGGTATGGAATTGAGAGCCAGATAATCCCTCATGTAACATTTTACTTCGTAAAGCTGGACCCTTGGCTTAAGTCACAGATACCTTTAGAGAAAATCAATATTTAGCAGGTATCAGCCATAAAGGCAAGTGCTGTGCCAGAAACAGCACTGGAATCCACTGCAACATAGGATCCAAACTCAGCCCAGCCCTCTCCCATACACTAAATCTTTTCAATATCTGCTTTCATTCCAATTCAGAAGAAGATAAATATTTCTCAGATTTACTAAGATAAGAATTATGAGAAGCTTGAACTTATTTTAATTTCACAAGGTTTATAGGATTTTCTAAAAAAAAAAAAAAAAATCGGTAAAAACAGCTATAAAAGAGTTTCTCTGAACACTAATCACACACACTTCAAATCACATTAAATTTCCAACTTCCTTCTTGGGAGTTATACAGTAAATAATCTTACTGGGAAGAGATGAGAAGAGTAGAAATGGAAGAGTATCAAAGATCACACCTGTTACAAAGCAGAACATAATGAAGAAGCATCAAAATAAAATTACACTTTCTGCAACACACATTTACTTTGCTTTTGCATGAAATAGGAATATGTTCACTGCTGTTAAAATTTTAATGAGCATCCTCGGATTGCTTTTTCAATGCTGCTGTTTATTTTGTTGCAGGATTTCTCACCCAAAGCCACCCTCAGCACCTCACATCTGCCTGCTGCAGTTCCAGTTCATCTGCACTGAGCTCTGGTGATGCGTGACCAGCCCCAGGATTACAGTGTTCCCATCTTTCTGGGGCTGGTGACACAGGGAAAGGAGGGCACAAGAAATCTCTTCCTTCCTGTGTCAGAGCAGCAGCTTCTCTGGATCCTGACAATGCAGTGGGAAGGAAAATTCCAAGGGAATGCAGAGGTGTTTGATGGGGGCACCCCTGCCCAACCCAGGCAAGGGGCAGGAGATGGAGCAGGAACACCTCCACATCTGTCCCTGTGTGTGGCACTCACACACACACACACCCCTCTGTGGGACTGAAAGTTTAGAGCACTACAGAGATTGGAAGGAAAAAAAAAACAACAAAAACTAAATTCTGGTGGTACTTATATCAAACAGAAAATGAAATGTTTTTTCTCTGAAGTCTTTCACAGCATGTGAACAGGGCACACTGCTGAGAAGTAGAACTGCTTCTCTTGCCACTGTTCATATTCCATCTTTAAGGATTCATTTCTATACTTCAAATAAAAATCCCCCAGTCTTGCAATGAATCGGGTTTTTGAAGAAATGGCTCTTAACTATCTTCAATTAAGTCTGAATTACAGCTTTTCTGTTTTGCACTTCATTAGTTCCTTTTTTTTTTTTTCATAAATCAGCTTATGTTCAGCTCTGTTCTAATCTAATGAGTTGCCTCAATTTGCATCTGGACAAAAAAATCATGGACAGAAGATGGATCTCTGTACTGCAGCACAGAGCACTGTCAGAGTAGAGCAGAGCAGGGAATAGAAACATGGAACATCCAGTTCCACACTGGACTGATGCAGCAAAAAGACTCGTGCTAATTTTTCATGCTTCTTAATAACATTTATATTTACTATACAAATTGTTAAAGTAACAATAAATAGCAAAACTACACAAACCATAAACCCTACAATTTGTCCTGAAACAAGGGGGAAAAAAGGAGACCAATTTCATGCCTATTGTTAGAAAGATGTTCTAGTGTCTGCAAATTAATTATTTATGGTTGAGTAACATTATTATCTTTTAGAAGTCTCCGATTTTGATATAAATGTGTGAAGGAGTGGGAGTATTTTAGCATGTGGGGATGAAAAGAAGTCAGGAGATTGAGTCATTGAGTATTTTTGTACATGGATCAGCTTTGTCAAAAGATTCACATCCCTGGGTTCAAGGCAGCCCCAGGTTGTGTCGCACACCTTTGCCCCAGCCAGGCTTAGGGACAGTGAGCAGGGAGCATCAAAGCCCTTTGCTGAGTTCTGCCCCATGAACAGATCCTGGATGGATGAATCCTAATTGTGTACCACAACAACCACCCTCCTAAACAACATCAGGACAGGAAAACAGATTTCAGCAGCTCATTTCTCTCCAGGGCATCCAGAAGATGTTTGTGAGCCCAGAGAAACCACCCAGTACATGTGCAGCAGAAGGGCAAGCTGTTTCCTTAAAATATCACCAAACCAAAACAGCTTTCCCACACACAGAGGACTCCTACACTTGTCACACATTCAGCACTGCCAACCCATTGAAGACATAATGACTGCCCCATTTTTTTAGTCTCACTGGAAATGGTTTCGCAGCTATAAGTGGCTCATCAATACATAAACCAAAGAGTTGACTGGCTCCAACTATTCCTGCCAGGAATATCACTTTCTTTCTAGACAGGAGGCATAAAATATTTTTAAAAATCAATATATTAATATAATGATATAAAATATGTAATATATCCAAATACATAATATATCCAGCAGAGTGTGTTGGGAGCTCTGTCCAGCAGAACAGTCCAGAAGATGTTTTGCCAGTCCTGCCTATGAACTGTCTGTGGTTCCTGGCCAACGTACACCAGGCTCACTCGCATCACTACACTGGATCCAGTTAAAAAAACAGATCACATCTAAACTCATTAATCTTAATTTGTTTCATTTTGCATCCCTCCAGCCTAACAGGTCCCTCTCACCTTTTAAACCAGCCATCTTATTCCTAGCACAGCTTTCTCTCCCTTGTTGGCTCTCAGTGGCTCAAGCTTCACTGAAGTCCAGGACAATCTACTGTTCTGCTCATTGGCCAAAAAAATCTGGAAGTGTCTTTGAAAAAGAACATTTCTCTATAATTCTGCCAGCAATGGCTGAGACAGTGTTTACTGTGTACAAGAGATGATGGAAGACTGAACCCATCCTTAAAGCACATAATCCCTAATAAATGAGGTGTTAATGGGAGAAGAGATGCTCTTAACCCTGTGGAAATTAGGGGCTTGACTCAAGGTCATTTTGTCAGCTCTCCATCCTTCCACCAGCCACCTGCACCCAGGGAAATGAAGTAGCAGAGTTGGATGGTGTTTCTCAACCTCTGCAAAAATTCCCAGTATTTTCTAAGCTATCTGTGTGTCCAACTTTCTTGCTAAAAAAAGTCTTTGATCAATGAAGCTGACAGACAAATAGGACAAAAAAGTGCTCCAAGGGAACAGGTGGTTCTGGTCAAAGCTGCAGATGTCCTCACTGGACATGTAGAAGTGGCTCAAGAAGATTGTTACTAAAGTGCTTTTACTAGAACATCTGTTTTTTCTGGCCATCTCTAATTAGGTTTTCTGGGTCTATTAGCTATTTAAACAAAAGGTTGCTATGAGCACCCAAAGGGGATCCTTCTCACAGAGCCAGTGAAGCTTGAGAGTTTTGTGTATCAGTATTCAGAAAACAACCTCTAAACAGTCCAATGGCCTGGTGTGGGTGAAGACAGCAGAGATACTTCCAAATGCTCATTTTTAAAACTCTAAACTACAAATAAAATTAAAGAGTTAGGAGGTGTACAATACCGGCAGATAGCAAACCTGTCTTGCTGTGGGTAAGGAAGAGACAGTCTATGCAACAGAACATTTAAAAAGGTCAGCACATGTCAAAATGTACAACTTTGCTCTACCTTGTCCTGAAGAACATAAATCAATCATGAAATTTTAAGTGGGGGCTTGCTGAAGACAAAAGGAACTGCACTACCAACCAAGCAACATCACATCTGACCAGGGCTCCCTCAAGTCCTTCCTTCTTTTCTGCTCCCAACAGTGCTGCTAAACAAAGGTGCCACTAACTAAGATATCAACATAAAAGATTTAAAGATGACACCATTTTATTCAATGCAAGGATTCAGCATCTTACCAAAGTGGCCAATTTTCCATTTTGGAGAAGCAACGATGCTACCACCAACCCAGAAGAAGTCTTCAGCCAGACGGGCCACTGAGAACTTATTTTGAAGCAAGGGAGATTTTGAGATATCCATATCTGAGCTGGACTGAAAACAAGCACTGATGGCCTTAGGAGGTATCAAGATTCTGTAGTACACATTTTCCATGTAATAGAATATTTTCAGAAAAATAGAAAATAGTTGTTGATTTCCAAAATCCAGTGGTATTTTTCAGATTGTTCCAAAACAGTTTCTCAGCAAATTTAGGCTTCTTTCACAGTCCAGATTTAGAACATTAAAATCCCAATCAAATCCTTTTTATTGTGATGTACCTGGGACTACTTTGGAGAATTGGATGGGCTTCAGTTCAAGATTTTAAAGAAGACAGATGATGGACCATAAGGCAATTTGGCATGTAGATGAAACCATTTCTGGACAGCAAGACCACCTGATGATATTCCTTTCCTCCTGCTGTTTCTCTTTTTCCTTTGGTTCTTTACTAACTGCTCAGCATCATCAAGACATTACAGCAGTTTATAGTTGTTGGCTCCTCCACTGCTTCCTCCTCCTGACAGCAATTCCCACAAAGAGAAAACACTTTCCTTTCTTTGGTTATAAACAGATTTGTAGGTTCCACTCTTTCAGGGGCTCTACATGCTCTTCAAAAACAACTAACAACATCCCCTGCAGTAAATAATGTACAGTTAACAGCACAATCCATTCCCCTCTCTGCCCTCCTGAGCCACTCTTGCCTTTCACTGTGGATCTGCTCTTCAGTCTCCAGGGCTGGAAAAAAAAGGATAATCACATTTTCTTCTCATACAGCTTTTCAAAGTATCATTGTGCCAATCTTCTTTTCTTCTCTGAAGGTTCTCCTCACTATTTTAATGGACATTTCTGATAAAAGAAAGAACATTTATCTCTAGGCAGAAAAAACTAGATACAAGGGAAACACAGCAACACATGTTGGCTTCAAATCCTAAATCCATCATATGCTCTAATCCTAAAGCCGTGCTCCTGCCCTATCCAGTCAAGGGATTTAGGTGACACATTACAGCTGGGAAAAAAAAAAGGTTTCAAAAAACTGCAGTCTTCTTCTCTTCCTTCTTCTGTTTCTCTTCTTCATCTTCATCTCCTTTTCTTCCTCCTCTTCCTTCCCCAGTATCTTTCCATCTCACAATCTATTTATGGATGTCTTCGCAAGCTGACACAGCCACAGCAGATCTTGCTTAGGGCACAACCAGGAAGCTCCTGTGCCCAGAACTGCTGTAACAGAACAAGGAGCACTGAAAGAGCTCCAAGACTGACAGATAAAACCAGGTGAGGATTAATTTTTAAAAAGCACTAAGTCGCTACCTCATCCCATTTGAAATGCACCCATTGAACTCCAAATACAGTCACTTAGGTTATCACAACCACTTAAGCTACATTAAGTTTTAAGTACAATAGACAATCTCTCTTGCCATCTGTGATCTGTACAAGAAGCCTCATATGCTTCTACCCTGATGAGCTAAACACAAATTGCTCGTTTAAAAACACATTCATTAAGTGCTTCCTACTCTTCCTTTCACAGTTTGAAAAAAGATTTGGAGTGGTTAATTCTGGAGATGATTCACTCTCAATTACAAGTTGTTTATTTCACCACCTATGCCCAGAGTTCTTATACTGGGCTTGACTCAGAGTTTAACCACAAATTAATTCCAAACTAGAACCAAACTGGGTCTGCACCACGGGAGGCAGTGGCGCTATGTACGCTCTTGCCACTATTTATTCAAACACTTCAACCACAGCCTTCCACCCTCCTAAGACATCTTTCAAGAGCAATTTAGTGAGATAACTGCAAACTGTCATCAGGGAAAGAGCAACTTCACACGTAAAATGCTCAGAAGGATATATGCATCCCACATAAAACTCTGCCCTGAAGGGAAGAACAAAGGAAACTTTGTTCAAAAGATCCTATTCCTTTCTTCACGTGAAGTGTGGGCCAGTATGAGAGCTGGGACCTATGAGTTTCGTTGCCTTCTCTAACACCTGATTCTCTGAATTACTTAAATAAACCCATAAACATCTTTATGTAATGTCCATGCTTAAGAAATAACACCTTAAATGGCAAGAATGTCACTGCTGTACCTCAGAGGGAAGGAGAGAGAACTAAACTTTGAGGCTGTCAATTACAAGGAGACAGAGTTAAGGCAAACTTTTGCATAAACCGAAAGTATTGCAGCTGTTTAGCTCCTTTTTTTCCCTCTTGCAGTACTCATCAGGTTTCCTTGCAGTTTTCCAGGCTGTATATGCAACAAAATCAGTGGCTGGCACAGAATGCTAGAGGTATTCCCTTCAAAATTCAAATACCAATTCTGCCAGGACATCCTAGAGTCTGCATTCACCATTCATGTGTTATCAACCTGGGGATAAAGGGAAAGGAGGAAAAGAATGAAATGTAACTCCCATTGCAGCATTGCTCAAGATATTGGTTTAGTGGTTCAGAATTAGAATTCTGCACAAGCAGGGCTTCAAATGTGGATTTGGTTTTATTTGAGTAGAGAGAAATGCCAATGATTTATAGCGCTGGAAAATAACTATTACAATATTCAAGTTCAAGTTAGATTTTTAATCCTAACAGCACACAGAGAAGGTTAATTTAAATAATTTCAGTTGACACTGTCTATACACCCGTTCAGGCCTCCTAAGAAAGTCATCATGGAAACAGAAAAATTAAATCTTTTAGAAGGCTCCTCCATTTATTATGCTGGATACTAGATAACAGCATGGAAAAACAACAGGGAATAATGAAGGGTTAAACTGGACACAATCCCTCTCCCAACCCTTAAGCACACTGAGCTGAGGACTTAGGATCTAAGCCTACTGAAACAGGTTTCTATTCTTGCCTCACTTGACATCCTTAGAGAAATCTTGCTCACCTGACACAACAGGGAGATTAAAGACTTCTTTCCACAGCACTTCAGGAACTTACTATTATCTGAGTGTAACAAACGTTTTTCATGCCACGAAACAGATTTTAAAACCAGCAATGTCTGAGTCTCCAGGCTGGCCTGTGGCTTAGCTAAAAATGGAACTCGGAACACTTGAACAATGCTGGAATGTCAAAGTCTTGCAGAGGAAGAAATTCACTTTGAGAGTGGCAGAGGAGCCAGACTCCATCCCACAGAAAAAACATCTGAGGAAGACTCAGGAGCACAACACACATGATTTGGAAGATGGAGAAAAGGGAATGGGATGAAGATCCTCCTGAGACAAATGGGTTTATCATTAATGCAATTCTTCAGGATGGAGGGATTCATTTGCTAAGGGATAGGAAAAGTGTGAACAGTTATGTTATACATAGGGAAACAGCTGTAGCCCTCAAAGTAGAAAAATGACAACTAGAAATTTCAATATCCTGACTGCCAAAGACATTAAATGTTACAGAGCTGGCAGTGTATTTGACCTGCAAATCCACCAGGATTAGAGCTGTGACTTCCCAGCCATGCACTCTGTTTACCTTTGCATGGACACTCTACAGACCCAGTTTACCAGATTAACAAACTGACCTCATCACAAGAGGCTGATTCTAAAAGAGTGAGCCACTCATGGGTAGCTATTAGTGATACACAGAAGAACTTTGATGCAGGTATTTCCATTTCCCACTTCCCACCCAGGGAAATCTTGCTCCTCATGGGTGTAGAATCAAAAGAAAATGATTGCCAAACAACAACACAGTCATAAAATACAAGGAGGAAACGGAAGATATCAGTACCTTCTGACACACCTCTCTCTCATTTACTTTTACCCTTCCCATTGCACTTTCAGCTCTAAACCCCAGGCAAAACACCCTGTAAAAACTCCAAAAATCCTATTTACAGCTACATCTTAGTTATCCTAGCCCAAGACCTTCCTTGGAGTTAGTCAGACTGTTAGTGCCTTCTGAAGCACTAAATACAAAGATGTTTCTCAAATACCAAATCAAATATGTCTCATTAAAGTGCACATCACTAAATACAAGTCAGGAACACTCTCAGTTATGGTAAAGGTTCAAAACCCCACATACATGGGCACAAACACAAGCAGCAGGAGATGACCTGATGAACCAAAGGTGAATGATGCTCATTCACTACTACTAAACATGTGATTTATATTTCTTCCCTTTTCCCCAGAAATGCTGCTTCCAAAAGGTCTAAAGCAGCATGAACTGGGCAGCCAGACCAGCCAGCTCAGCTGTAGTTTCTCTTCTCTCTGCTGGAGTAATTTGCCTTTGTGTTTCCAATGCACCATCTGCTTTTTTCACAGCTGTGTCTGTATACAACAGCTGCCCACATTTTTAGTGTGGGCTCTTCCCAAGAAGAGGGATTTGGGGAGCAGACGCTGATGGAGAAAAGACATTCACTGTTACATTTACTGGTTTTGTCTTTCAACTAAAAAATTCTGTGTTAGTTCTATTAAGAATTGACTAGATCAATCACGTTCAGATGGTTTTGGCTCAGAAAGGCCAAAGCACCTGCTGGACCACAACCTTATCCCAACTGTGCATAAGCTGCCTTTTCCCTAATTCTAACCCAGCTCCACTCTGCCGACCTCTGCCATGGGCACAGGCGGAGCCTGCCTGACCATCTGGACAGCACCTCTAAGCACAGTAATCCCTCTTTGAGATTAGCACCACACATCTTGTCTGGATTGAGTGGAATTCAGGTTATTCTATGGCCACTGTGTCTCACCCACCAGGCCTCCAAGTGTAACATTTGTGCACTGGCTCAGAGCATATTCATCAAGTTATTTAGCTTGTCTGCATTACATCTGTCTTCAGTATCCATCCATTGACAAGGCACTGATTCCACTGGGAGAGACTGTAACATCACATTTTCCTGGCGCTCCTTTCCATGCTGGAATTCACAGTAGGCAAGCCCTGGGACAGCCACTTTAGGCAACCACAACCATGAACATTCCCAGAGCTCCCCAAAACTGTTTGGAAAGTCCCATTATTAAAATGAACCAGCTGTGAAATCCCTTAAACTATTTCATTCACTTGAAGGAGTGTTTGTGGAATGGGGACCCATTAGCAACAACAGCACTAATTTAATGACAATTACATGGCCTCCTGCCATGATGCTTAGTTCTTTTGGGCTCATCTGGAAAAAAATGATGCAATTATTTTAATTGAAAACAGGCTTTGTGACCTGAATTGTTGAAGTCTTTTCCTTGCAAAGCTGTTATAAACAAATATTGTCAGTTGTAAAAAAATGTCAGCATAAAATGAAGATGTTAACACTATAAACAGTGCTCTAAGGTCACCTTGTCTCCAACCACCAAGTCATATAAGAAAATGTCCCTACACACTTAATTAAATAAGATCATAAACCCTTTATATTTAAGGGTCTTCCATTGTTTGACCATCTGTTCAGTGCCATGGGCCATAAACACAGAGAGGGAGATTAAGGCAGGCTGGGAGGAGAGCAATCCATCAATATGACTACTCCTTCTAGGAAAACCTCTTTAAGAATTCAAGAATCCAAGGGGAAATGGGCAAAAGAATGCAGGACAGCTTGAAAGATGTTCAGAAAAGACACCTGATACTGAAATGCATCACCATAAAGTGATTTTAACTCACAAATTTTACTTCTGTATTTGGGATGAATTTTAATGTATTTTATGTGTAGAAATTCAGAACTCTTCTAGACCTTCCTTTTGTGCCATGTACATTCTGAGATGTGTGACAGACTCCCTATTTCCTCAAATATAGACCAGTTTCATGAAAGATGGGAAAAAAAGGAGCTGCAACGGCTCTAGGAATAACTCAGTCTCTGTCTTCATTCAGTGCTTTTCTCAGCTTCTGACATCCAGGAGGCAGCCTTATGAGAATGTTCTTTAAATATACCTTTCAAAAACTTATCACTCAACAGAACCCAGTGTTGCCCTCAAACTTAAAGCCTTCTGATAATGTTTTCATAGTTTTAGTTATTTTCCCATGAAAGTTCTATAAACATAAGTAATTTATCACATTCCTTCTAAGAAATGTCTTTTGATGGATGTTTTGCATGACCAGTGTGCTTGGGAAGGTGGTAACTTAATCATCCAATCCCTGGTCATTGTCAAGAATCTATAAATACTGGAGTCAGATAATAAAGTGCTTTTTTTCCTGTTCTAACACTGAGAGACGATCGTGCGAATCATTTCATGTCCTTCAGTGACAACCCAGCATCTGTAAATCTCAGAAACCAATAGCAGGTCTTCATGGAAGCTTGAAAGATGACCGCAATTGTGGTTTCCTTTGAGCAGGAACCACCTGCTGTAATCTCTGAGGGGAAGATTACTAACAGAAAGCAGCACAGAGAGTGCAGGGTGCTGAGCTGGAGCCCACAGCAAGGTCAGGGACTGCGGTTTCACAGTTGATTGCCCAATTTCATTTGGTCCAGGATTCAGTAGGGGTTATGTAAATGTTCAGGAAGTAAAGTAATTGCTCCTGGGCTCTTACAGGAAATGTGTTTCTATCTTTTACTATGGTTTCCAATATCCACCTCAGTTTGAAACAAAGCATCCTGACAGATTCATTTCTCCCCAGGGCTTAGAGCCAGAAGATAAGCAGGCATTTGAAGGCTGATGAAAGTGTCAGTTCACTGGCTAAACTGGAAAAATGGGCTTTCAGGAAAATATTTTATAGAGAGCCACATTTAACAGTGGTCCTGGACTTTGTTCAGTACTGGCAGATCCACATTCACTCCATGTCCAATCACATCATGCCAGAAAATTTAGTTGCTCCCTGCCACATAATGTCTTTAGACCCGCAGAAGCCAATGTTGATTATCCCTCTGTAATTCCCTGAAGTGGGAAAGCTTTCCCATGTAGCCCAACTGGATTTACATTCCCCACACAAATGATTGTCAGGGACAGAAGGGATATGAATCACAGCAATCTGCATGTATGGTCCCAGTTAATTTGAACTTGTCCCCTTAACATTAACGTGACATTTTCTTTGCAATCTTTCCCTATTTTTTTTTTTTTCTAATCAAATTGAAGATGAGGCATCTGGAAACCATCTCTAATTGAAGGTTAGACCAGGAGAAACAACATCTTCAGCAAAAGGCAAAATCGGGAGTGATGATGCTGGAGAACCAGAGAACTGGAGTATTGATCTTTCCCAGTGAGAGACATTGTGCAAATGCTGTTCCTGGGAGTCTGTAGCAGTTTGGAGGCTGGAATTCTGCAGCCACATCTCATGAGCTGTTCCACTGGAAGATGTTTCCCAACTGCCACAGTTTTGAAGGATTTTCCCAGACAAGATGCTTCTTTCAGGACATAGCCCATTCTTCTCCCAATAGCACTGACAGTGTCAGTTGTTTCTTTAGTGATAGCTGAACATTTCAGAATTACTGGGAGCAAGGAATAGTTTGGATCATCATCAATGACTCCTCAGCTTCTAGTCAGCCAGAACCCGTTAAAAAAGGAACTCTCTTTTCCCTTTTCCAGCAAGTCACTGAAACATCAAAGCCTTGAAAGCCTGGATGTTGGTGCCTCTCGCTTTGTTTGAATAGACCTACGAAGGCTCCTGGAGGCTTCCATACACTTGGATGGCTGACTTCAGTCAGCATTGCTGACTTGCATCATGGCTTCTTTTATACCTAAGTGGGAGGAGAATCCCATTTCTTTTTAATGCTACAGATGCCAGCAAGAAGGTGGAGCCCTTTAAAAAGAACCTTCATGTAACTCCCCACCTGTGGCTTCAGCCCATGGAATCTCTGCTCTTTTCAGTTACCCCATTTGTTTTCCAGGTGTTTCTACTTGCTGGCTTAGAACGACACCATCTGGCTAAAACACCAAGCCGGTTTAATCACAAACACTGATTCATTCAATCTCAGCCTCAGCAGTTTCCTACGGCAAGCAAGGAATAAACCTGGTAACTGCTACCTGGATGATCTCCAGGGAGATAGATCTTCAGGTGAGAGCTTCTCTCTCTCGTTCCTGTTTTCAGAACTTGGAAACTGAACCCAGTAGGAAGAAGCCAAAAGGACTTTGGGTGACACAATTCCTGCTCCATCACACCTTCCCTGAGGATCCTCTCTGTTTAAAATACAAATGCACACTGGTCCATCAGGTTTCAGAGAACAATAACTGCATCAGGAATACTCAGGCTGTCCCATTATGACATTTTCATACTATTCTGGTTTTCAGTCCTGTAACATTTCTGTTAGAAAATGCAATCATTAAAAATATGTTAAGGCTCTCCCCTGGTGGAGGGCAGGGTAACATGGGATATTGGGAAGGAATTGTTCCCTGTGAGTGTGGTAAGTTCCTGTCACAGGATGCCCAGAGAAGCTGTGGCTGCCCCATCCCTGGAAATGTCCAAGGCCAGGTTGGACAGGGTTGGACCTGGATTAGCAGAAGGTGTCCCTGCCATGGTAGGGGGACGAAACAAGACAATATTTTAGGTCCCTTCCAGCCCAAACCATTCTTCAATTCTATGATAAATGTACCACTTCAGCCCACTCAATCAAAAACTAGAGGATTTACAGGTTCTGAAGATTTAAGAAAACCACATTCTTTCCTTGGAATGAGAAAAGTTCTTGCAGAAACCAGGAAATAGTTTCTCCCTATTTAGCACATTTTTCAGTTAAAGCTTCCATGGTCCCAAATCTCCAGCCTCTATGCCAGCAATATGGTACAGATAAATAAACTCTTATGCCAAGTTTTAAAATCTGCTTTTTTGCTTTTTAAATAAATATTGACAATGCCCAAATGCATCTCATCATCTCTGCTTTATTCTTAACAAATCTCCAAGAAAATATTGGTTAACATTTGTCTGTTGCTGTGATGCATGCACATGGACACTCTCTCATTATTTACCTGAATAGTTTGCATACTTCTCAGATTCCTTAAACCCATCACAGCCTAGAAGTATTCTTAGATTCGATATTAATTTCATCGATAAATAAAAATCCCAAAATGGTCATATAACCATGGAAAAAACAGTTGCTACTTCTATGTACAATAGAAGCTTTTCCTATGTGATATTCTATGGTCATCCTCTTTTTAATTACAGTTCTGCTATAGAATGGGACCTTTTAAAGTCAATTTGCTGTAATTTTCACATCCACATCCTTCTTCAGTTACTGGAGTAGTATTTGCTGCAGTGATGAATGACTGCACAGGTATAGCCACACCACTCTGAGTTACCTGTTGTCCTGTTCTCAGTGAATGGCATTGCTGGAGCTCATTTGTGGTATTTTAATAACAAAGACATGGCGAAGCCAAAACAGAGCCCCCAGGTACAAGGTTTGGTTCTGACACCTAAACACCAAGTTAGAGCCAAGCATTCTTCCACTTTGGTAAAGTTTTCATCTAGAAATAATTTTTAGAAAAGAAGAGAGAACTTTAAGGAGTGCTTCCTTCAAAAGTGATTGAGGAATGTGGCACTAAGCATTGATTAGTTGAAAACAGGGACTGAGGGATGCTACTCTGCCTTCCCAAAGACCAAGGTGTGTGATTAGTGTCCAGAGCAGCTTTTCTGCCCAAACACATCCTTCTTTACTTGTTGCATAACTCCTGTAAAACCACAAGCCTAACAGGCATACAATACAGAATGCATAGAGACAAGCAACCAGTCACTGGAGTCAATTAAAATACATCACAGGGGGAAGGGTTTCTCTCTCTGGGCTTTTCCTGAGTAAATCAACAAGGAAATAAGGCTTTTAAAAATAAAAATTGGGCTTTTGAGAATTGGTCTCAAGTTCACAGATTCCTTCAGCAGCTATCAGTACAGGGGGGATGAGCTCCAAGTTCAGCATGCAGGACACTGCAGTACACTTTTCCCAGCTCAAGGCACTTCCCTGACTTCATCCCTGGTTTAATCCCACCAGGGACAACTTCAACCCCAACTGATTCTGTGCAGTCTTCTTGTTGGATGGGTGTAAAGAAACTACATCTACTACAGAGCAAGTCATCTATTTTAAAAAATTTTTAAAATACAGCTGACTCACAACAGTACTGGAGTCTCTTTTCTCTCTTCTAATGTGGGTAGCAGAAGGTCTCTCGTTAAAAATAGAAAGCCTTTCTTATGGTGACAGCAGCTAGTTAAGCGAGCAGAAAAAGAACATGAACATACCTGGTGCACTCCTTCGTTGCACACTTTATGCAGGAGGAAACAGCCATTAGAGATATATTCATTATTTAAGCTTTAGTGATAGTAGGAAGCAAAGGTAGCAAAAGCTCCCTTAAGAACCTGCTGTATTTGTTTAAAGCATTTAAGTTTGAATTAACAGAAAAGAAGTGTCCAAGGAAGCTTTGTAAACTACACTTCACAGTAAAACTAATTTCTCTCAAAAAGGTGGTTAAAATAAACATTTTTCCCTTACCTTTTTCTGGGCTGAGGCATTTAATTGTGCTTGCATCATCCATATTCCAGTGAGAGATTCAAGTGAAAACACCAGAGGAAGCAGCAAAGACCATATGTGCATCCCTGATCTTTCAAAAGACTCTTTTAAAGAATGAGGAAAAGAACATTGCCCATTGGTTTCACTGCAGCATCCGAGGGCTCCTAGAGATGCCTGCTGCCTGTGCTCTGAGCAGGCTCATCCTTTATTCCCTGTGCAGGAGTGGATCAGGAGCTGCTGGCAGGTAGAAACCAGCGCAGGAGCTCAATGAATGTTCCCAGCCTTTCCCTTCGACTCAAGTGTTCAGCCACCTGGGATAACTGTTTGTTAACTCTTTGCCTCCCTGCTCTCAGACAGGACGTGGGGATGTCTTTTGCTTTACTCCCTCAGAAAATAACTGAAAGGAAAAATTGTCAATTTCAGCAAAGAAGCACAGAGGATAATTCACTTTTGATTCCTCTGGGATGTATTGCAGTAGGCAGCAAACATCAGTGGGGTGCTACTTCATTTAAGAAGGGAAAAAAAGCCAACATCTTTTTTATGTTAATGCCTCCCATGTGTCCATTCAGCATCCTACACATTGTTATAGGATCCTCCCAGACTTGCTTCAGTTTAGAAAGCAAGTCTACAGCTACTGATAAAAATAGGCAAACTCTTCTCTTTGGATTTCTTTCTAATTCCTTTTCTTGGCAAAGATGATATATTTCCCACCTTTTTAACTTGCAAGGAAATATTAATGCAGAATTAATGGGATATGGATAGGAAACACTGCACATTATTGTAGTCTGTGTCCCAAAGCACAACACAGAAGAAGATAGACACGGACCTTTGAGTTCTGTCTAAATCCTGGAGAAGAATTTCAACATCTTTGTATGAGGGTGCTGCCTAAAAATTTCAACCAGGAATAGTTCCTGGCCCTCCTACATGCCACTGAAATACACAGGATAAAACAATTTGTTCCTTTGAGGACCTGAAATCTAATTAAACAGGAATGATAAAGGATTGGAAAAAAGTCAGTCTCCTTCAGGAAAGAAACTGATGCTGGGGGGGGTAAGCAGGATCACAGTATGCTGCCCAACACCCAGGCCATATCTGCCATGGAGCCCTGCAGGCAGTGACCACTCATAGCTTCATCAGGCAGTGCTGCTCTGGATCCTCTCCCCACCCAACTGCAGGAACTGAAGCCAATCTGTTTGTGCTGTTCGACGTTGCCCTCTTGCCTTGTACCTCCTCATCCTGACCTACTTCAGCACATGAGGTGCTGTGTAATGCTCACAAAGTCACCTTTCTCCCACCCCACTCAGGCTCTCCACACTGGGAATGCTGACTCTCATTCATAGCTCACAGCTGCTGCAGCTGGATTGTCCTGCTGTTTCCATCCTACATCATCTTTGCATTTTAGGTATCAGTTGCCATTGCAGAAAGATCAAGATCTGACACAACCCTCTACAGCTTTAATTTAATTTAGGCACGAATCCCATGGTTCTTGCCATCTAAAGAATGACTCCAGGATTTGGCTCAAGTTTACTTTCAATAAAACATTATCCTATTTGCTTAGCAGCTTTCAGCTCTAGCTGTGTTCCCTGAGGTCTCAGCTCCTGAGCAACCCATCCAGGAGCACTTGAGGAGCACTTACTGCAGGAGCCTCTGGAGCCTCGTGTATTTTCATCACATTACATTTGGGTAATTCCTCTTGCAGCCACTGTGTTTTAACACAGGCTTATCAGGGTGAACACTGTGGAGAATGTGCCAGGTTTATCCTAAAAGTAATTCTCATTTCTGTTCTTATTTCCTGTTGGCAGGTGCAGGTTATCAACACATCTTTGTCTCATATCAGAAGGGAGAAGAAGATGGGCAAGTGCTGAGGCCCATAAAATGCCTATCAGACAACTTCTCTGGGGAATCCCATGGCAGGAAATCTTCACACTGCAGGGTAGGCTAAATTCATTGCTAGGGACAAGTCTCCCATTTAACACCACCTATTCCTCACAACCTAATCAAGAGACAGAGCAAATTTAAAGATAACAGCTAAGGATGAAAAACTAATTCACTAATTACCCCATCAAATTGAGCAAAGCTTGTTGCTTTACCAGGCTATGCTTTCTTTAGAAAGAAAATATACTCCTATCTGAGACCATTAGAGATTAGAATCTGTACCTAATTACTGTATGATATCGGTTTCATAAATGAAATGTTTTGTTTCTCTGGGATCTTTTTTTATATATATACTATTAGAACAGGGTCAAAGAACAAACATCAGAGAAACATTTGAATGCCTTCACAACACATGCAAATTTTTTGAAATAAAGAGAACACAGACTGTGCTATCATTGAGACCAAAGCATTTTACAGTAAAAGATTCTCTTATTCCAAGTAATGTCTACTCTAAACCAGGATTTTTTTCTGAGCAAAGACAATCTGCTGACTCTTGAGATCAATGACTAACTTTTATCTGGCTTTCATGTACTCTGATTCACACCAGAAGTTCGTATGTGACTGGGAAAGGTCACCAGCACTCCAGTTTGGAGAGTACAGTGCTGGCATGGAGCAAACCTACGCTGTTGTCAGTTCCATATTACACAAAGCATAGCATGCCCTAATTCCTTCATCCTCCATTCCCAGCACTCCAGCTCTAACAACCAGAGCAGAAGAGTGTGGTGTGGTGCTGTTGCATCACAAAGGTTTAAGTCCTAAGAAGGTACTAAAAGGGGCCAGGAATTCTTTCAATTCCTGCTTTCCAAAATATGCAGAGGAAGCCCAAAGCGAAGCTACTGAGCAGCTGACCCTGGTTAGAAGAGCTGAGCCATGACCTGACAAAGATCTGCCCTTGCTGTGTGGCTGCACTGTCCATACAGGAACCTGAGCTATCCCAGACCTCTGCCACAGCCACAGCACCATCCTGGCTGCCTGGGAAAGGAATGGGGTAATTCCAGAGAAACAGCACAAGCCACCCAAGCTTCAGCTTCGTCAGGTCACAGTGGCACACACTATAAGGCTACATTATGATTTACTACACATTTATCCTTCATCCCAAGGCCCCAGCTGACACATTTCATCACATTCTAAGATCTATTTCCTGACACAAATAACAGAGATCTTGTTTCCCAGTACAGAGGAAGAGTGTTAGCACTGGTGCGGACAGAATGAGCCAGATGGGAAATGAAGCACCACCATATTACACCATGGTTAAGTGGAGAATGGAGCATCTGCAATGCCAGGGATGTTCTAAATAACTTCTGAAAGTTGAACACTGTGCCCTTGTTGAAAGCCATAAAACTCCTTCCAGAGAGTTTCATCTCTCACAATCCATGGCATCACTTCAAGACCTTCCATAAATCAACTTCAACACATGTGGGTGTCTGTTCTTAAGTTTTTGTTCCCATGGTTACCAACGTCTTTACCACAGAAGAGAACAGCAGGTGGCAAGACATAGAACAAAATCACCATTCTTTGAACATGTGAAGTGTTGGGAAGTTTCAAATTAAGGTTTTATTGTGAAATGTTTACAGACAGTAACCAAGATGAATACTATCAGATTAGAAAACTATAAGATCCTGAGTCAACAATAAATTCAACATCCAATAGCATGATAAATTTCCAGCCCTGCATCAGATGATGCCATGGGATTACACAATCTAGTGCAGCTGTAGTTTTGTCTTTGCAATTTGAAATTCTCCCTAGGTCCCCTTGATACCTTCCCATGTACTTTCTACAGAGAAAAGGTGAAGAGCCCAGCACACTGTGTATAAGATAGATTTCTCCAAACAAAATTATCTTTGTGGGGTAGAAACAGCAAAAACAACCACCAACAGTCTGTTCAACTAAAACAACAGTTGACTTGAAGACTGCTATCAAAACTTTCACAGCTTGCAAGTAATAACTTCTCCATTGTCAACTCAAATAGAGGGCAAAATGACTGGCATTGAATGTGCTGTAAATACCAAGGGGATGCTTTGCATAAATAAGTTTTGTGACTTTTTCTATAATAAAATCAGACACAAAGGTAATGTGTTCTGTCCATTGCCTTCTGCTTCTTCTCAGGCAGAGGAACAAAGGTAATGTCCTTCTCATGTCCAGTGCTACAGGTTCACATCCTGTCACACGTGCCTAACAGCAGGACAGGAATCACAACAGCTAAATTGTACCTGCTCCTGAAACCCTCTGCCACTGACCAGCTTACCACCCTGGGGCTCACCAGCCTGTTTATAACACAGAGATAACTACCATTCCTTTGGCTCTCAGAGATATCAACCATTCCTTTGGCCCTCCCTTGTTGCCCTGAGAATCAGGCCTTTCAATACTGTTTTCATAATTTCTATCCACTTTCCCAGGAAAGTAACTATAAACATAGATGTTTATACATTCCATTAAGGATATGCCTTTTGATGGATGTCTCTCACAGCCAGTCTGATTGGGAAGGTGGTGACCTGACTATCCAATCCCTGGTCATTGTCAAAAATCTATAAATACTGAAAGGACAGAATAAACCTTCTTCTTCTTTCATCACACTTCGAGCAGTGTCTATATGAATCATTTTGTGCCCAACAGTGACACTCCCTTTCATTCCCCTTCTCCCAAACTTCTATTCAACACCAGAAGGAAAGAGAACACTTAGAAAGTTGTTCAGAGTTAAGCTAGCTTAACCTGTTCTTTTCACCACACAGTTTCAGAATAAACAACATTTACAATCTTTATTATTTCAGTCTTAGATCTTTTTCTCATTTGGAGATTGGAAGAACTGAAGGGTTTTGGTGGCCTATTTTCTTATAGACCCATAAATCATCTTGGCTGTTTGAGGTTTTTGGGGAACACACATTCTTCCAAGAATATCTGTTTTACATAAGATGGGAGAGCAGAGAAGGGGGAAAGGCAGTAATGAAAGAAGGCAAAACCAGTTTCAGATAGATCTTGGGGTCTTAGAAAGCCTTTAGAAGTAAAGCTGAGCTTCCTCCAGACTGAACTAGTTCTGAGTTCTCAACCACTTCAGTGACAAGAGTAGTCCACAGCAACACAACCCCAGCCCCACACACACCATGAGCCTCTCTGCTGCACTTCTATTTTCTGCAGTGTTTTAAAAACAAGTTTTCAACATTTTTTCAAACTTCTAACAATCTGAAAATGAGGGAAAGATCACTGGCTGAACGGATTTGTTTAAACAGAAGCACTTCAGTAAGTAGCTTATACTGTGTGCAGGTGATAAAATCTGGAGGTGCTGCAGTGACAGCTGCAGACAGATGTGTTTGCTGCTGAAATTCCTGCTACTTCTTTTCAGATCACCAAGAGGAAAACGTAAAAATCCTTTGGCTTGCTGGTCCTCTTTGTCCCTCCAAGCTTTATAACTGAAAAGTCAAACTGTGTTATATCTTGCTGCACAATTGCTCTCATTGTGGTTTCATTAAATATCTGACAAACTACAAGCAGCCCACGGGCACCGGTGAAAGCTTGCAGAGTGAGTGTATGGCTCTGGCAGTGCCTCACCTGCAGCCAGAGCTGTTTCCCAAATGTAGGAATTCTGTACAGCTGGAGCTGGCAGGCAAACACCCACCTGCCCTTGGGAACTGGACACGTTAGGGCAGGCACTCCTTGTGACTGTAGTTCCTCCCTCACAATACTTTCCCAGTCTTTTCTAGTTTTGTCAACTCCTCCCATGAGGTGCTAAAGCTCAGTTACTCCAGTGGGTCAGGTTATCCCAGATGCATCCAAGCAACAGAGACACAGCTCACAAAGATTAATGTTAAATTACCTCAGATCCCTTTCTGTTTCCCCACGCAATCGTTTTCTCCCCTTAAAAATAGAAATGCATTAATATTCTTGCTTGAGTGCAGCCCAGCACAGCTACTTTATTCCATGTTTCTGCTGTTAGTAGTGGAGTGAACCTGCTCACAGCTCCCTGCTCCTGGTGCTGTTAACTGGTTTTGACATATTTCCACCCTGCAGCCCATCATCTGCAAAGCTGTGCTGCCTCTGAGAATCCAGTGTCAGCACTGTGGGAGAGCTGTGGAAAAGGCACAAAACAACCACAACCAGAAGAGAATCATGGCTACCTGAACAACATGGATTGTCCCTATGAACAGATAATAACCTACTTCAGGGTAAATCACATCTTTGGTGTGTGCTGGGAACAAGATATGAGATACCCAAGATAGGAATGGAGCAAAGAAATAAATTAATCATTTCATTTTTCAGCAGACAGCACTCTGACACATACGACAAAATCTCCTGAGCTAATTCTCTTCTGAAAATCAAAACTTGCAATTCATCCAGTCACAACTGTGACATGGATTTCTGAGCACAGACACAGTTCTCAGACAGTTGAGCCATGAAAAATGCACAGCGGGGTGGAATCGATTACTAATTAGTAATAGAAGACACATATGCTTGCATCCATAGAAAACAGCTGTGGTGCACTCTGCTCCATTGTCCCAAATAAATTGGAAAAGATAAATGCATTGCTCTGTGCAGGCACAAAGTAGGTGAGGCATTCATGCCATGTTAAACTTTCCAGACACTTGAGGGTGTTTGAAATTATAATGCATGTTAAATATAAGCAGATTTATTATCCACATGCTCCGAATGCAATGAACACTTCACTGCCTCACATTCCCTACTTTAGAAATAGCAGATTTTCTAGACTGAGCACACACGTTTGTCTTGTGTAGGTCTAATACAAAACTTTTAGCATCATACAGATGCTCTGAAGCAGCAATTAATGCTTAATTTAAAACATTTTCCTATATATTTATGTACACACAACTTCAAGTGCCCACACGAGCAGGTACAATAAAAGACTTCCATAATAATAGTGGAGAAGTGCTGAGCCTTTTTAAGCCAAAGGAATTTTGACTACTTTGCATCAGAAGTTCTTAAATCAAAAAATTTCATCATGAAAATTCTACCTAACACACTCAGGTCACTCCACCTGTTGCCAAAATGAGGACAAAAAAATTTGCAGCTAAGGCCAGATATTAGATGGTTGCAACCCTAATACATCTGTGTTTGGATAAACATTGTCCAAACTTTGTTTGCCCACACAAGATTGAAGCAGAGGATGAAGATGCAGCAATACAAGAAGATCAGTACAGAGTGTGGAAATTATCATTCACTATCTGCACTATTTAGGACTCTGGGTACACATTAAGAGGAACTAAGTCACCTTTCTGCACAGTAAAAAGGTATCTCAAATCAGACCTTTTTGTAGTGTACTTCGTATTTTGTAATTAGAACAAAGTCCCATAGCAGAATCATGAGATTTCTGTGTCAGGTTTTCGGTATGTAGAGAAATCAAAAATGAGATATTCATGTTCTACGTGAAATTTTCAGGTTTGTTCCTTTACTTCCCAGCACTCTCCTTGTGCAATGCTTTAATTTAGACTACCCTGAGTACTGGTGCAGAATTAATCAGGTCAGCAAAGGGGCTGCCAGCCACGATTATTGCACCTTTAAATAATTCTTTTCACTGTCAGTTCAACTGTTACTCTTCTATTTTTAAATCTGTTTCAAACTCGAGACCCATGGGCAGGGGGAAAATCCTTCTCCAAAAATGCCACGGACAATAGGCCAACACCAACCTCAGCTCTTGAGGTTATTCCTCTTTTTCCTATAGCTTGTTTACTGGATTGTTAAGCATTCTGGCAGCAAACGGAAGGGGGTGGGGAAGAGGAGGAGCTGCCACAATTCTAAAATTAGCATCTTCTGTCTCCGAGAAGCCTGTGGAGACTTAAAAAAATTAGGTTTCTCTGCAAGATGCAGAGAGATGTGGAATTTAAACACGGCTAGAATCCTGAGCTCTGTTTCATACCTGCAAGCCAGTTCACCTACCTTCCCTTTCATCCCCCTTCTCCCAGCTGTCAGTCAGAGACTATTACAAAATACCTAATACCTAATTTTATGGTCAAAAGCAATTGCATTCATGCACCTTCTCATCCTCAGGCAGCTCCATGACATCTTCTGCCCGAGCTGCTCCCTGGAGCCACAGACTTCCTCCCTGTTCCAGGTCACTCCTGCTGGGCTCTCACACAGCCTAAGGGTGTTGTGTCCTCCAGTCTGGGGTTTAAACATTCCTTGCAGAGCCTGCTGCAGGGAGCTACTGTGCCACATTGTTGTGTCCTCCAGTCTGGGGTTTAAACATTCCTTGCAGAGCCTGCTGCAGGGAGCTACTGTGCCACATACTGTGTGCGGTTAGAGCCAGGATTGCTCCAATCCAGAGCTGAATTGTACAGACATGTTGGTTTTAATACACACACTGCCTGAGAACACCATTAAAAGTGACATTTTGATCTTTTCTGTTTATGAATAAAACCCAGTAGTGAAAGAATTGACTGTGCCTCAGTTCCTTCCATGCCACCATTGCCATTTGTTCTGCACAAAAATATCAGAATATTATAATAGACCTATGCTGAAAAATCCTAACCCAGAATACTGGGCTTTCACAGATGGGCTTTAAGTTAGAAGTGGAAGAGACTCAAGAATAAAACTCAAGTTTCTTTCCAAGAACAACTAAGGGTGCAAAAGTCTTCCTTTGGATCACCTCGCAAAGGAACCAAGGACTCAGCCATGACACAAATGCAGACTGGCACAAGCAGAATTAAAACATATAGCACTGTAGCGGTTTGTTCCAAAAGTCCCTTTTCTTCTTTTAGCAATTATATTTATTCTATTCCTATTACAAGTCACAGTTCATGTCTTATGACAACTATAGTTGCTTAGATTTCTTACAGGTATTGGAAGCATCAGTGGGCAGCGTTGCAGCAGAGAATTGTGAAAAGAAATGGGAAGCTTTTCTTTCAGGATTTCTACAAAGGAAAGTTCCCAAAATAATTAATATATTTTGAATCAACATATTTTGGTTCATCAAAATAGTTATTGGCTTAAAAGCACATGAGATACTATATAGTATATGTTACTTAAATGTATGTATATGTATATATATATATATATTTATCTTATAGATTAGATGTACCTGGTAGTATGTAGTATGCATTAGCTATATATAAATTCAACTGAGATGAGATGATGAGATAGTTTAAAACAATGAAAAAAATTGCAGACTTTGTTCTAAAACTGAAAAAATAGGTTTATTTGAACCTTCAGTGAAATACTTTCTTCTTTTTAATCTGACATGAGAAACAAATCCAAAAAATTTCTTTTCTACAAAGCATTTCCCATTTGGTGGAACTCAAAGGGCCAAAGTAGGTGATTTCATTCAAGATCCTCAAGCCACCTCTAGTTAAGATGTTTAGTATAAAATTTTTCTGGACCTGAGTCTTGCAGATAAAAGATGGGCTTTTCAAGTACTTCCTGACTGGAGACAGAAAAATCACATAAACCTGACCCAAAATCCAGCAGACCAAATAAGAGGGTTCAAGAGACACAAGTTTAGGTCTTGTCACATTGCAGGGCTGTCCTACAAACAGCACAGAGGTGTAGGCATTCCTGCCTTAGCACAGGCGCTTGCTGCAAGTCAATTCTCTGCACATATCTCTGCCTGTCACTGCTAAATTACACTTACAGTCACCCCTTTTAGCTATTTGCCACTGATTAAATAAAAGCACAGAACTCAGTTTATCTGATTAGCCAGTCTGAGCAGCAGAAAATTAACCTGCAAGCAGCAGCTTCACTGTTCTTAGTGATACCCTGCGCCCACTTTATGCTTGCTCTGCCCTCTCAGGCACAGCCCTTGGAAATTTCCAGGATCAGAATTTTCACTCAAAGCTGATCTTACTCCCAGGTGCCCAAAGACCCCAGTACATGAAACCCTCCTGTCTCTCTTTAAGGGAAACCCCTGCCCCCACCTGTACAGGGAATTCATCCTGTCCTCACTGTCCACAGGCCACAGTTTGTTCATCCTTGTAATAAATTATGGATGCCCCCCCATACGCATCTGTTACTCAAATCACCAGTTAATAATGAATGAATAAATGAAGAGACTGCTCTGAAGAGAGAGAACTGTGGGGAACTAAACTTTGAATTCCCTGCTACAGCAGCAAGCATCAAAGCTGTACTGCCAGGCTTGACCTCAGCTGGGTTTTATTTTTTAAGAGGGTTAGAGCTAGCCTCTTATGAACATGAATGGCTGAACAGCAGGGGCATGACATGAAAGCTGGCCCAGAAACATGGGGAAAGAACAAAACACCAAATGAAAAACTTGGCAGAAGCACATGGGTATCAAAGGTCTTCACTATCTTGTGTCAGTCTGAACTAGGAGTGAAGGTCACAAGTGAATTGACAATTCTCACTAGAAATACGTTGTTAATTCTCACTAACAGAGTTCTCAGTCAGGAGAACTGATGCCATTTGAAAATACAAAGCCTGCAAATAAGAAAAAAGGTGAAGAAGGGCTGCCGAAGAAGTTTCTAAGAAGCTTGCGCATCACATGCTATAGAACTGTAACTTGGGACCACGCACTGCTGGATCTCAAGCTGGAAACACCAAAGTGTCGAGGAGCCCTAGCTGGAAACAGCACTCGGTGTGGCCTCAGAAACGGCGCTCAGGAGGTGACAGTCGCCTCCCCATGGCCGCACTTGTCCCTCGCTGGCAGCGGGATGCCCTGCGGGCGCACGGAGGGCGCTCCGCGGCATACAAAGCTCTCCGTCCGGTGCGGTAGCGCCGGCATCACCCCCGAGCAGCACAACCACTGCCTGGGGCAGGAGAGGAAACTGAGAGCAGCACAGCCACCGGTTGCTCGATCCTCAGAGAAGCTGCAAACAGACCTGCAAATATCCCATCGGGTAGAAGGGGCTCAAGAATTCAGTGTACAGTGCACGGCATGAGCTACAAGTCTTAGACACAAAAAGCTGTGCCAATTCAAGTAGTGTGATCCAGGGACTTGACCGAGCCTCCTCATTTCCCACAAGTAAGTGCATCTCATCCATCGAGATAAGCAGCACCTGTTCAGGTGCTAGAGACTGACAGAACAGTTATTTCTCCACTATAAAAATGAGTGGCACAGTCTGTCACTGCATTGTCTCTTGTCCCTAAATTACCTACTTATGCTGAACCTTTAACAACAAAAAGGAAGCATGGAATCTTCACAACACCCTCTCAATTCTAACTTTTATTATTGCTTTAAACTTTTTGCTGACCAAGGTAGGAAATCTGCACATCTTGCGTGGTACTTGCAGTCAGTTCACAACTTTGCTGAAGCAAATAGCACACTGCTCTGCGCACAGCCAGTCTAGTCTCCTGAACTCAGAGCAGGAAAGCAAATCAGGTTCTGAACCAGACCATGAAGAACTCAGAGACTCTCTGGTGACAGTCATTGCAGAGTCCCTCTGATACCACAGCCACATTTACAGGACGTCACAACCACGATACTCTGTGCAGACAATTCAGATTTTATCCCTACACTGTCTGTAAGAGGCTTGAGTCTAATATCTGGTACTTGTACTATTAAAAAAAGCTCTTCCAGCTGAGGATTAATCATCTCAGTAGGACTGTGAAAATGCATGTGAAATGAGTGGGGAAGGTTATATAAAGCCCACAGAGAGAAGGAAAATGCAGAATAGAATTGAGAACCTGGCTTGCACAGCATCTGAATGCCTGCAGGTGCTTCTAAACAGTGAGATGCATTCTGAGTGCTGGCTGTAATTTACTTGTCAGTCATTTACTTGATTAATTATCTCCTCCAAATGGCTAATCACCATGGGTACCTGAAGTGTTACAACCATCAATAGAGATACAGTAGAGTGATACTCCTGCAGACACAGACTGAGGAACAGCCCCCTCTGCACAAACACATTTTGCCATGAGACATGCAGCTGACAAATGCATGTACAGTGCGCCAGGAACACAAAACACTGCATTACCATCTGAGAACTGTACATAGGAATGGCTTTAATGAACTACATACTATAAGTAAAAATAAGATGACTGCACAATCAGATCTGATCAGCATAATCTACACCAACAGAATTCCCGTATAATCACTGAGAGAATGCAGGAACATCAGCATTATGTGGCAGCAGAAATCACTCCACACACACAGCAGTGAGTAATGACATTATGAAATGATGGGCAGAGTTTAGCACAGTGCATTGTGGTGGAGTTTCTGTTGTTTAAAAGCCAGCCTTCCCTTCCTCCATCAGTAAACTTTGCAAGGCACACTCAAATGCAATGTCTACCGAAACTGCTCTGGAATAAACAATTAATTCAGAGAATTGGCAATTGCTCTGTCCTTAGCATTATGGTTTCTCTGAAGCAATACATGTTTCATTTGCTGTAAGTGGAATGGATTTTCAATTACTTAGTAGTCTTCGTATTTATCTAGATGCTATGGCAGTAATTAATAAAACATGCCTTCTTAAAGATAAAAGATCTTTTGAAATGACAGTGAGTTGATGTGATCTAAAAAATACTGTCTTCTAACAAACAAGGTCAAATGGCTGAATATCTCTGAGCAAGTGAAGAAAAGGAAGAGTAATGTGATGTTATGAAAGTACTACTGAACAACAACTGAGCCCAGAAGCACAATTTATCTTCTAGAAAAATTCTAGTGGATGCAGTAAAGAATAATCCACCTACTGTGTTTCTGCGATGGGCTTCCTAAATCCATTGTCTTCTAGAGATTAGAGGGTTTTTCTCAATTGCCTATGTTAGGAAGTAAAAATACTCCGCATTTTCCCTCTGTCTTGCTCCCTCTCCTGCAAGTCTCTCTCTGTGTCTGTATGAGAAGGCAGTTTGAATTTCATCCCGTTTATTAGCTCAGGCACTGAGGAATCACTGTCAGTTTTGCGATGTACAAGCTCCTTTTCTCTACACAACACGGAGGAATTGGGGGAAAGAGGAGAGGTAGGATTTTATCAAAACTACTTTTTGCTGGAACAATTAACTCTTCGCTGACTGACAGCTCCTTTCTGGCGTATCTCATGTCAGTTGACACTGAAATGTCTGCTGCTCTCAGGTAACAGGGGATTCTCTCCGACAGCTGTTTAATGCTCATGTTCCTTCTTTTAAGGTTTCCTCTGCTTTTCTCTTCCACTGCTTAACTGGGAATTAATTACAGACACCATCACAGCCATGATTTCCTACAACCACAGGAGGTGACCCTGTTCAAGTATGCCAGAGGGACTAAGGGTCACAAATCCTATAAACTTTTTAAGTTTACATTGTTCCCCAGTCCCTACAGCTTCTAAAACTTACAGAGGTCTCTAATAGGGATTTTTTTCTTCACCAACTAATGCTTACTGCTTCTTCAGGTAGAGCATTTAGTACCTCTAACTCTGAACATCTAAAACTGAACAGAATTATTTGCAATGAAACTAAATTCACTGCTGCTGGAAGAATAAAATGTGGATGCACCTTCATCCCCAAACTTAAATTTTCAAGGTAACAGAACAAAATCCTGTTCATTCCTCTGGAATGAATTTTCAGTCAAGTAAGAATAAATGATCTTGCTTCACTTTCTCAACCACCTGTTCTAAAAAAGAAACACTGTTTAGTAACACCACCCCATAGCCAGTTCCGCACTCGACCTGGTCTGCAAAGTTTTCCCCAAGTTTAATGGTTTCCTGGGAGAACTATTATATATATATATATAAATATATGAATATATGTATATATGTATGTATATATAAAACTCAGTAGATATTTGCATCTCTTGAGAGAGCTTTAACTTTTAAATCCCTGCCCACAGTAAAACCTCTCTGATGCAAATTTTTACTTAGAGCTCTGTGAGAAAAAGCAGTCAAATTAACTAGATTTTCCTCACTAACCATTTTCCTCCAGAGAATAGCATGCGGGATTAAGCACAAACCTTTTTCCCTACTGTTCTACTTCAAACAGTACTTTGTAGTCAGTCTATTCCTTTTTTCTGCTGGTAAATGAGGACAAAACCTGTTCTTCAGTCATGGATCTGAATGCTAGTGCTTCTGACATATTTCTATTTTCATATTTAATTCTAGCAAATGAGCATTTTGAACTTTCATTAAGCCTCATTTCTTGATTTTTGGGCATTCTCTTGACAGCAGCCCAACTTCTGCATCTGCCACTATTCCAAAGACTTGCCTGATGTTGGAGCACACTTTCTTGGAATGGCTTTCCTCTGACTTTCACTGATGGTCTGACTCATTCCAAGTACCTGCATATGTCAACACATAGTTCATTCACTGTGACACAAACCTCAAGCTTTTTCTTCTCTAGATCCAATCACAAATCATGCTGGCCCACTGGGAATCAGCATGCCTCGTTTCAGTTCAGTAAAGAGACATCAGTTAAGGGGATGAGAATAGTCTCTAAACAGGTTTGAGATCTTTCATCATCTTCACTGAGCCAGTTGCCTGGAACTTCAGCATTTCAGCAGGGAAAAAGATTATTCCTTCAGGGAAATATCAGTGGTTCTGATATTGTCAAAAATAATCCCACTCACTCTTCTCTAAACTATTCACAGCTCTTCTATTTTGTGCAAAGCATTTTCAGTAGAAAAGGGCCATAATATAACAGCTTCTCTTCACAGTGGCTACACAGGTTTAACTCATGGTTTGTACTTCTGAGATCATGAGTTCAAGAATATTCTTGTTTCTTCAAGCCAGCAATGCAGCTGAAGGATCCTGACTTTGCCTCGGAGATGACAGCAGCCACGCATCAAGTGGTTCCTCATAGTTTGATAACTGTAGAAAACCACTATGGTTTGCTTCAGAAAACAACTGGAGTTATTTGTTCTCTCAAGAAACAAAGCATTCCTCTCTCTGATGAAGCATTTAACCTCAGATCAAACTGACAGATAAAATTCTGATGCAAAGATAAATAGAAAACTTCTTGGAGATGAAGGGCACTGAAATGTTTCGCGAGGTAATACCAAAAGCCAGGGAGGCTCACAGTATCATAGTCAGGGACTGCTTGGATTTTCAAAAATGATTTGCCAAACTCCAAATGCAAACCAAAGCCAGTCACGCTGTTAGACATGGGTTAGTAGTCACTTGGCTGTACGTGCATTCAGTGGCTTTGAGGACGGTTAAGTTTACCAGAACTCTTAGCAGATACAAATAATTTGCTTACCACAAAGTGTAAGAGGGAGAGTCTCAGCTCTTGTTTACAGAGCCTCCCAGATCAGCACCCCCATGAGTGGCTTTGATTGACAGGCTTATTCACAGCTAATGGCAGCATCTCCAGAACTTCCCACAGATAATCCAATATCACTACACTTTGTTAAAGAATATTGGATTTCCTCCCCTCCCATCTCTGATAACACACAGGCTGAACGCTCATGAATGAATGAAAGTAACATATTTTTCCTCTTGCAGCATTAAAAAGACCTTATTTTTAATTGCTCCAGCACTGGTTCAGTCAATCTAGTGGTTTTAGTGGTTTACTACTTCTAAACATACTGTACTTATTCTAACCATCTGACTGAGCATGATTTTTACCTATTTCACTGTTATTAGAATCAAACCAGGGGAACTTCCCTGCTACCATACATACATATATCAAGAGCTTTTATTCTGCCTTGCAAGGAGCAGCGGTTATAAGCAGTAGTTACTCTGGTTAATAACCCTCAAGGGATGCCAGGTACAAAAGCTCCAGGAGCAGTGGCACTCAGCTGGTCCTGAGGCAGCTGCAACTTCCCTAGGTTCTGGCTGGGAGATGGAGGATGGAGGCTGTGTGACCACGAGCACACGTTCACCCAGTAGATGGCAACCGCGATACAGCCCCTTGTTTGAGCGATGTCCTGAATCGGGAATGGGGTGGTGGTGTTTATTCTGCTGGATTTGTCCCATTTCCCGATACACAAGTCCAAAATCTTTACAGGCAGCAGCAGATACATGATATAGGGCAGGAACACTTGAGGGGGCAGAGGAAAAGAAAGAAGAAGAAACAGATGGTAACATACAGGTGATTAAATTTCTAATCCAGAAAAAAACCCCACAGATTCTGCAACAGAGTTCAGTCAGTGCTTTTTATCTTGTTTCTCCCAGTTAACTTTTACAGGAGAAGCAGAGCTGCCACATAATTGAGTATCCAGGTAACACTCCCCTTTTTATTACAGTCTCATGATTCACTAGCACAGAGCAAAGAAAGGTGAGGCCAAAATGCTATATTCCTACGGAGAAGGACCAACAAAGCAGAGCTCTGTTGGAAACACCTTTGTGGTGCCCATTGCTTTTCTTGTCAGATTTACAACCTCCTAAACATTTATCTTAACAAATCTCCACTGAGACAAAGACAGGTGATTATTAGTATTTCCTGATTCTAGAACAAAATCACTTCCAAGGGCAGAAGCTGCATGAGCTGGAGACAAAGCAGATACCTTCCTGCTCCATAGCAGGTGTCAATTCATTGGTAATTAGGCTCCTGCCTTCCAAGAGATTGCAGCAGGAATGTCTGAGCCTGAATAGGAGTTAGGAGACTAAACACCTGTAGGCATCTTGGCACAGAGCCTCCAAAAACTACATTACAATGCACTTTACCAAAAACAACAGGCAAACAAAAATTCCAAACCAAAAGAAATTAAGAAGTTAATCTAGAAAGCCTTAGTTATTTTCATTACCTGTTGAATCTATTTGGGCTAAATGGCTAGGCTTGAAAAGTTCACTTGCTTAAAAATTAAATCATTGAGGAAACAAATATACTTTCCTCAAAGACAGGAAAAAGGAATCTGAGTCACATCAGCTGAAAAACAAGATGCTTAAGCACAGTCATAATGAAGTTCAGGGTCCTGGGCTCCAGTGGTTCATTCTGGACTCCTAAGCCTGAGCCTTGTGCTCAGCCCTTTGCTGGCAGCAAGAAGCCAGACATCCTCCGGGTACCTTGCACCATATATGATTCCCAAATCCCTGCCCTCCAACAGGTGCAGGAGATGTATTTACAGAGTGTGAATGAATGGACACAGATGAGAGCTGCCCTTGTGTGCTGAGCCCCAGCCAAGGTTACCTGTGCCTGCACTGACCTCAAGACACTTCCTCATCCTTTACAATGCACTCTGCTTCACAGAAAGGGACAATTTCTCAAAATTTTGCCATCTCTTAATGTGATATAAAAATACTCAAAGACTGAACACTTTCAAACAGTTTTCCTTCTAAGACTTGAACAGTATTAAAGAATTCTACATGAGCCTGGACATCCGAAACTAGCCTTCGTCACAAACTGAAAATTGATTCAATTTCACTGTTCTGTCAGTCCTCAGATCTACTCCAGGCCACCACCACCCAAGATTAAAATGCTCCAGGGTTCAGACTCCTTTGTGGTCTACAGATGAATGTTGCAGAACAGCTCCCAAGCAGCTAGTCTCAGCTCCCACTATTGTCACTCTCTAGATCTTACCAGAGTTATTTCAGTTCTGAATTGCTGAGGTTGGACATTATTATTATTTGTATTTCAGAACACGTAAAAAAGACCTAAACATGACTGAAAAGTGCCTGTTTTACAGAAATAGCAGTTCCCATTTATAATCAGAGAAAACATAAGGATGAAATGAAGTTACAAAAAGAGCCAAACAAGAAGGCAGTAACAGAATCAAAACTTGAATCTGGATCTACTGAGCAGTCCAGTATTGTGTCCTTAGATTCATAGCTTCATTACAACAGTCTGTGGACTCACTAACGTAAATTAGTGTAAGCTAACATTGCCAGCAAAGGGAACAATTGTGCATTCTACAAACCTCACCTGTGCACTTCTGCCTCTGCAGCAAAAGGGAGGACAAACAGCAGCTCTCAGTGTTCATTACACTACAGCCTTGTCCTCCATCAAGGAAGGAAAAAACGTGTTGAAAATATAACTCTCAGCTGAGACAAAACCTTCAGGATTTGGTGTCACAATTTTGTAGCACCATCATCTGTGTCACAACAAATTGAGTAGAACATGTTTGAGTTCAATCATTAAAGGGATACAGTCTGTTCAGATTGGTTTCAAAGAGCACCAACAAAACCCAAGCCCAAACCAGGCGCCATTCTTCCCCAACTCCCTTGTACATGCAGAACAAGCAGAACCAGGTCATATTTTATTTTTAGCTGATGGGCAGTTTCACAGAAATCTAACTTTAACTGAAGTTCCTGTCAGACAACTGGTGCCAATTCACAATATATCACCTGTGTGTCTGTTCTTCAGCTCAGCTTGTGCCATGGAGTGATTTGGGTTGGAAGGGACTTCTGGAGATGCCCCAGCCTAAGCCCTGCCATGACAGCAGCTGCTCACAGCCAGGCAGATGTTAGAGCCCCAGCTGAAGGCCAGCTCAAATGCTTCTCCAGGCTAATCTGATGTACATCATATCTCAGCAAACAGGATTTTTCATGTCTATACACAACACTCCATCATCAGATTATAAAGGAAAAGTAAGTCTAGACATGCCAGAACATGTTTGAAAAATAGAGGATTACTGAATTTGCCATATCCCTCCTGGATTTTGGACTCTCCCAATGCTGCTGTAATAAGGACTGATGACATTATATATAACAAAATTATGTAAAAGTTAATTGCATTTCACTCAGATTTCCTTTTTACAAAGCAATCTATTTCCTCATCCATATACAGCCTATGCAAAAGAAGTGGAGGTTTTACTGCAAAAAAGCAACAGGTTTTGAAAAGTGTCTCAGTTGATGAAACATCAGAAAGCTTCACAAGAGTGCCAAGAGTTCCAAGCCACTGAATATGAGTAAGCACAGAAGGATGTTGCAGGTAACTATGATACTTTGGGGCCAAATGATCAGTTGAGGGCCACATAATCAGCTTCATGGAGTTGCAACCAGTGGTTTAAGTTTCCAGCTCCATCCTTTCCTAAGTTTTCTGGCAGATAAACTCACCCAAATATGAAAAGTGTTCCATTTGGCAGCCTGAGCCTGACAAAGCTGAAATGTTATTTCTGAAGGCACAGGCTGCTCCAGGCAGCAGCTCAGCAGTGTCACTGTCATGTCTGTGCAGGTGGCTCAGTGTCTATCACAGTGCAGAGGCAAAATCAGATCAGAGCTGCAATTCAACAGTGCTGTGGAAAGAGTTAATGAGGGAGGCAAGGTCAAGCTCAAGAGGGGGTTCTGAACCAGCATGCAAAGGGATTCCTGAGCCCAGACCAGCTTTTGTTTAGGTTCAGACCCACTTGCATTGGAATGCTGGAAGTGCTGCCCTGGCACAATGCAGGCTTTCTCTCCCTCCAGCTATTTCTGCCTTTTTTTTGCACTTTGTCCTATGTTTGCACACTGACAGAGCTTCATGTCCAGGGATATGTAATACACATCCAGGAGTCATCACCCTATAAATAAAAAATGAGTTCCCTAACAGTCAGTTTGTGTGATATAGCAATAACTGGAATATATTACCTCACTTCTGAGTACCAGAACACACAAATGATGCAACCCATTTCACATCTAAATTTCTTTTTTCTTACTTTTTCAAACTCCTTGTAAATCAATGTAAGGAAAGAAGCACACTTAGACAATGATCATGGCTTGATGGCCCTACTAGGAAACATAACATCAATAAATGTGTAAGAAAGATAAGAACTAGGATAATGACAATCAATCATGGATTAATTGTTTAATTGACAGGCTATTTTTAACATATCTGCAATATAAATATATTCAGCTAGTAAAAAATATACTTATCAGCACAAATTGTAAGCCATCAGAAAGTGAAATTTATCTCACAACTGCTGGATATTTAACCAAAATTACAAAATTAAGTCCTGTGAAAACTCAGCCAGAATTTTAGTGCTGTCCACTTCATGACTGTAGGCAGTAAATTAAATGCATTTCAAGAAAATGAGTCCTGTGTTGAATAAATTAAGTTTTTGATTTAAATATTAAGCTAAATAATCTTTTTTAAAATTTATTTTAAATGCAAAAAAATAAAACCCAGCTCCTCCTCCCTCAGATATCTCCCATAGCACAAATTCATTTGTCACAGACATCCGTTACACAATTGCCTCCCTCCTACCCAGTCTCCAGTCTACACTTGACGTGCACTATCACATCTGTAATCTCCAGAGCTTCCTAAGAGAAGAGCTCATATTCCCCTGCACAAGCAGTCAGCACTGAAAAAAGAGCAACAGCCAACAATAGTTATTCTTTGAGTTCTGCATCTCCCAGCTCAGTTCGGACAACTCCATGGCACAGAAACACAACCTGAGGCACTATAAATCCCAGTCTCATCAATTTCAAGACAAATTTTCCAGAAGCACTCTAAAGAATCAAGGGAAAATATGGCAATCTCTTGACAGTCTTATACCAGGACATTAATTTACATTTTTTACAAGTTTTACAAATTCTACACATGAAGGTCCCTTCACATGATTGAAACCTCACAGACTCTACAAGCAAAGACAGAAGCAAGTTTGATTCAAAGTTATCCTCAGTGTACACAGAAATGGCTGTTTGGGGGATTTTTAATACACTTTACCCAAACCCTAGTCACAATACCAACTACACAGGAGAAAGGGACTGAGGAATATACAAGCATAGTTCCTTCAAATTTAAGGAAAACTAGCAGTCCCATATGAAATATCAATACAATAAAAGTAAATTTAAGAAGAAAAGTAAATTAAAGAAGAAAGAGAGTGCATGTTTAATACCAAACTATGAGATGAAAGAATGACACCTTCCACTCACCTACTGTGAGGATGTTTGAAGAGAGGAAATGGCAGCAGTTTCCCTCATGGAGAATGGATTCTTCTCTTTGTGTCAAATCCCCTGCTACAGATTTTAGAGAAGTCAGAGCCATCTCAAGCTTTCAGAGCAGACTAGCAACAGTGTTTGCTCCAAGTCAAACAAAGCACTTCAGTGTAGATATCAGCAGAAAGTTTCAGTCAAGCAATGAAAACATTCGAGAAAAGGCAACAATTTCAGGATGTTGCTGCTTTGCTTGCTTTTGAAGTACCAGTGAGTGCCTTCTCTGGAATTACACATTCAGGAGAACATCCTGGTTTAATTCTTTTGACACATATTCCACACATTGAACAACAGAATTTGCAGCATCAGTGTGGAGAAAGAACCATGGAGCTCAGTCTTGACAGGATGGATGTGAGGGCCCTTCCCAGAGGCACGGGAGTCAAAAACATTCCGTGTATCTTCGCAGTGTTTCTTGCATGTGGCTACCCTGGAGAAGACATTTTTTTAAATAGCGGGAGTTACTTTAACTGTGAGATATTTACTACTTAGGTGATACTAACATACTTAGGTGATGTACAATGGGCTGACCTCAGCAGACAGAAGGCACCAACTCTTCCTTCCCTCACCCCAAGATTTTCCACAGACAATTTTGCCAGCAGCAGCTTCTCCAGAAGCCAAAGTACTCATGCTGGAATTAATTACTTTATACACACAAACACAGAGAGATATAATATGTACACATACACTTAACTCAGTCATTCTGAAAAAGTGAATGTATTTGGTACATTCCCAAAGGACTCTGCTTGATGATGGCTCCTTTATTCACTTCTATCTCTAACCCTTAATGCTCTTTGTTCCTCTTACGTGTTGTCAGCTGTCTCCATTCTGTATCTCTGTCATTGTCTGGCATTCCCTTTCTCTTTTCTTACCCATCTTCTGTCCACTGGATACAGAAGACTCACCTTTCCAAAACGTTCAGTGGATATCTCTTCCTCAGAGAAAGAAGGTCAAAGAAGGCTCCCTCCAAAACAGCAATCACACCAGACAGAAACCTGGGATCCTACTTTGTGCTGGTAACTGTTTGAATCTCTGGGAGTCTCCTTCAGTTTGTAATTACAAGTTGAGCTCTGAAACATTGCCCTAACATGTTTTGTTGTGAAAGCACAGATCCAGTTTGACATTATTTTAAAGAGAGAGGGCAATGAAGCTCACTATTAATTACAGTGATTAGAAATAGAGGAGGGGGTTTGAGACATTTGTAGCAAAAATAAGGAAGACAATGTCCTGCCAGAGCATCTGCCTGTTTGAAGCTGTAGCTCTCTCCTTGTCTTTGGCCCCTCATTCAGCTTCTTTGGGAAGTCACTTCTTCCCGGCCATTATCTTTTCACCAAGCCCCACCTTCTGTATTTGTACTGTTAAAAACTCTGTTCAGAGGAAGCATCAGTCAGTGAACACCCTTATGTGGAGCCAAATGCATGGTAACTTCATCTAAGGGACAGCAGTGCTTGTCAATATTTATCCTGTAAAAAAAAATCAATATTACAATCATTTGTTTCCACATTTAAATGGGAAATGTCTCACAGGGCATCCTGTGGCTCTGCAACAGAAATGGGCATCTCAGAGAGTGACATTCATTTGGCAAATAATATCTTTATTACAGAGCACAGTTGGAGTAATCAAAACCCAAATTATAAACTTAGGGCAGACTCCAAAAGCTGACTGGATTGAGAGGGGAGGAAGACAATAGATTATCAAAGATAGATACTGTGCCCCCCTCTTAATCTGAAATCTGTTCATGCTGTCGCCTATCCCTGTAATCATATCCCTTCATCATTCCCTGACATATACATAATTAGGAAAAAGAATATAGAGCAAACATTCTGCTTTAGACTGAGCAAAATCAATTCATACATTTCCATGTATTCATTTTGTGCATCCCAAAATAAATGTTTTTTCCTTTAGGTCAATCCTTGAATTGATACCAAAAATACATACACAGAGCTGACTTGTTTTATTTAGAATGGAACCCAAAGTAGATTTTAGAAGGCATGTCAGGATTTAAATTAACTTGTCCAGTGAAAAAGCCAAAACTACACCAAACAGCATTTCTGGAGCTGCTCAATTGCATGCTCTGGGGCAGGTAATTCCGCAGATGACAGGCTCTGCCTCAGTTATCATCTGCTTTGGTCATTTCGGCAACTCCTGACCACAGTTTTATAGCCACTAGCCACAAAGTGCCATTTCTGGTACACTGAATGTTTAACCCTGGGATTAATCCAGGAATCATAGGCTCATAGGACAGATGAAACTGTTTTAACATCAAGATAAGATCAGCCCATTTCCTTTGCAGAAAACTGAACTGGTGGGTAGTTACTTTGCAGACTCTTTCACCTCTCTGCTTCAGGGCTTTTTTGAAAGGTCATTTCCTTTGTAGGAAGTTCGATCACTGTGACTCATTAGACACAAAAGAACATATCCATGACGGTGGGAAAGACTGAACGGGCATGGGTGTTCCTGCTGGTGCCAGAGCAGCATCATTCCAGTGAAAGCAGATGAGCTTTACATTGATGTGGCTCATTAAATATTTTATTGTCGCAAGTTATGTCAAATATCATGTTCTCTATGCTTTGTTATAATCTGAAAGTGAAGCTACTTTGAGACAACTGATCTCTGAATGTCTTCACTTTCCATGTAAAAGATGTTCTCTTCCTGCACTCAGTCCCACCTTTTACAGTTTCCTACAGATCCTCAGAGTTCACTTCCTCCACTCCCTCTCTTCAGCATACCTGTGTTGGTAAAAAATAAAAGCCGAGCCTCTCTTCCCAAACCAATCCCTATAAATCCTATGCAGCCAATGGAAAAGTACACAATGAATTCTTAAAAATACAGATTAATATCTCAGAACAACATTCAGGGGCCAGATTTCCTATTAAAGTAAATGGAAGAAGCTCAGTTGTCTCTCCTGGAAAAATTATTGTGACGGTTGTATGATGGAAAATTTCAGTTGCACTGTCTGGAAATACCTCTGTTACTCTGAGCTCTGGTGGCTCTGAGACAGCATTGCTCATTGACAGAAGATATCAAACAGCCAAAAGAGAGCAACAGAAAGCAGAAAGCAATCTGTTCAGACCACATGAACAAGATTTAAACTGTCTGCTCAGGCTAAGAGCCTTACCTGAGATTATTGTGTGAGGTTCTGTATTCCCTTGGTAAAAAGGACTTAAAACCCTAGAGGCAGGATCCATATCACTTACAGACAATAAAAGCTGTGTACACCATTAGTAATTCTCTAGCCATTTTTATATCTCTGTAGTATTTAAAGCTTAATACTACAAGACCTGCTTTTGTTCAGGGAGGTTTTGTGATGCATCCACAGAACTCAGACAAGCTCTGATATCCTCCCAGGACAGATAGACTGATACCATGGATGAAACACACAAAAACAAAGTCATCACTTAAACCTGAATAGTTTGATCAGGAAGCAGATCAATGGATAAAAGATCAAAGTTCCATCAAATGGGAGGAAAAAAATAATACTTTAAAGCATTTAAATGCGAGAGCTGGGATTTGCTTTTAAGCTGCTCATTTGAAGGTATGCACCTCTATTCAGGAGGGAATTGCACGGAGATAACCTGCACGCCCAGGCACGTCAGTGCACAGCCAGGGCTGCTCCAGAGAAGAGGAGTCTGCTCCAGCCCTGTGGAACAAGGGGTGAGCCCACACCTTAGGGTGTGATCCCACATTCTTCTTCCCAAAGGAAGGAGCACATTCACAACACTGGCGTGCAATAGAGTCCTATGGCAAACAACTCGGTTAAAAAGGAGAAAGTGAAGAAAAGGCAGTCGAGAGGACATTGGAATACCTTTCTGGTAGGCTAGTGTGTTCACCTTCACCTGGAACAGAGTCATCCCACTTAAAAGAACACTTAACATTTGTCAGCTTTTCCTTATCCGCCCCTTACAGCCTGAGCTGGAGCTGCACATGCAGGAGCCTTGCATTTTTGTTGAATGATGTAACTGAATATTCCTTATGCAAGTAAGCAGACATTATTACAGCCAAATTATTTATTTCAGGTTTGTATGGACCATGTCATATGACTTTAGCTTTTACTTTATGAAACAAAATGTGAAATTTGTAGCAATATCTATCTATAGGGATAGACTTGGTTGCAATCTCCTGCCCTATTTATCCTGAATTGCCAAAACTCCTCTCAGTTTCACCATCATTCCTTGTCGCCAGCCAGTTCTCAGACCTGTCTGAAGTGACAGTGGAAACACAGCAGCCTCTTGCTTCTGAAGAACATTTGCATTTTGTATTAGCAAGGGAGAACTGTCAATTTCTATTAGGAGGCAAAATGAAGTAATTAAGCAAAGCTCTAAATCTCATCCAATAGCTTGAGAGCTTTTATTTTGAAAATAAAAGTTTCATACTCTAGACCACAAAAAACAAAAAGCCTCAGAGAAGAAATGAGGGGAGGAAGATCTTGTTAGCAGACAGAAGGAAAGTGAGGACTGCTGGAAAAGGTTCTGCTGCACTTGGGAATTTGTGAGTCATACTGAGGAGAGATAGACTTTAAGCTCCAATGCCACTTGTAATCAGATCTATAATTCTAATAATGTTCATGCTGTCAGTTATGCTGTCAGTCTTGGTCACTCTGATTTTTATTTTTTTTTATTTTTTCTTCAATTTCTTGTAAATGAGCAGGAATTTCTTTTAAGAAGAATGCCTTTAATCAAACTGCTTTAATTCTGTACAGCAGCTTATTGATGCACTGATTAATCTCTTGGATATTAAGGACTAATTTATACTGGGGGAGTTAGAAAAAAGGCGGCAACTTATGCTCCCCTTTCACATGTCAGTGGCAAATACCAGCTTTCTCCTGAGGATGCCTGGTAGGGCCAAACACAAGAGCCCAAGCACAGGCAGAGAGACACTAAGAGAATATTGCAAACAAGAAAAACATGCTTGTGCTTGACAACTTCAAGAGAACACTGTAGTTTTAATTTATTTTTTTTTTCCAAATACCCAAACCAATTTCTAAAATTATGAATCTCCTTCTCTATTAGCAAGAATGGGTCTGGGAACCACTCAATCTATCCTCATTTTGTTAAACAGAGGGCAGTGATGTGCACACATGGGAATTACAAGGCAGCAAGTCTTTAGGGCCTGATCCAATAAATATCAAAGTACAGCTCTGCTTTGCTCTCCACATTATCATGGACTTTAGTACTTAGTTAGTCAATAAATAACACTACCTCAATAACCTCATCTCACTCAGTCTAAACTCACAGCATGGGAAGAAGTGGAACAGGTCACTTTATACTGTAGGAGACAAAAACCTGTTAAGTTGTTTAAATAGAAAATATTTCATGTTGTCCTGTAGCAATCCCAATAAATAGCCCCATTATAACTCATCCCAAAGTTTCATCTTTGAGGTTCTCCTCTGTAGGCTATAGAACTTCTTCCAGGCACCTTGCAGCTGCCACTGTTTCCTCAGGCTCCATTTCTTACCTTTTTTTTTTTTTTTCTGTGTGTGTGTAAATTAAATAAAACACAAATTACATGTTTTCAGTTAAGGGCAGAGAAAACTTCCAGAGAATCCATTCCAGCATCTAAGGGCAGTAGGAAATATGGAATAATGAGCTGTAGGGGTGGGGGGGAGTGGTATGTTGAAGGGGAGAAGAGGCAGGGAAGAACTTCTTTTAAGTCATTTTACAGTAAATAATCCTTCAAGGAGAGCTGAGAGGAGACATCCTATGAACACCAGATTGAACACAAAAAGTGCTATTGTATGTTTCTGCATAACGTCCCTTGGCAAACACCTCAGGGAACTACAGAGCTTGTGCAGTACTTTCAATCTCTCCCAGGAATGTTAACATAGAAGGATCCCTCACCTTCCCACTTGATTTCCCTTGTCATGTCTGAGGCAAACCAGAGCTCCCTGACAACTATTAAGATGTCAGAAGATTCTACATAAGGCATTCCCTAACTAAATAGAAACAAGTGAGGCTGTGATGAACAATAAAAAATGTGGGCTAAGATCAGAACCAGGTACACCAAAATCAGTCTCTTAAGTTTCATGCTGTTATTTGTGATGCAAATGGATCTGAAATCTTCACTCAGGTCATGCTTGTCTTGGTGTCTTGCACCCACAATTTCCCTCAGGACTGCACAGTCTCATGTGCAGTCCGCCAAATAGCAAAGAGCAGGAAGGAAGCTGAGAACTTTGTCTCAGCATGTGTAAAGTTTGTCACAGCCTGTATTGTGCAGGTACCCATCCAATGACTCTGCTCTGTGCTGAGGGGAAGCGTTCCACCCCCACAAAATGAAGGAAGATTAAACAATGAATAAAAAGTTTGGAAATTCCCTACAGATTTAGACTCTGTGCCCTAAGCAGTAATGTGGAGACCAGAATTTCAGTGACTTGAAACAAAAACTGGGCTGAAGAGTTGCACACATGGGTAGCCATCCCCTCAGAACAGGGCTTGGCTCATGTCACACAAGGCTTTCTTTCTCTGCCAGCTGAACCTGGACGCATGGTCAGTACCTACTGCTCGTGTCACAGCTGCCACCAGGAACTGTTACAAGTGAGGGACATGAAGTTTGACATCATCCAGCAAGGCCAGAGGTAACAATGGAAGCAGAGGTGAATTCACAAACAAGGTCAAGATAGTGGAAGTGAAAGAAGATTCAGGTATAACACTGGAGAATCTATTTCAATATTAAGATCAGATCAATTTAAGCTTATCATGAAAGAAGTGGGTAATTTTAAAGATAACTAATGCATAACTGAGATATCTGGGTGCATGAAAATTGTATTGCAGTAAATTCAAATTATCCTTAGTAAATGCAAGACTCTCTTTGTTGAAAAATCTCTTCAGCCTCATCCTCTAACCTACTCAAATTCATTTATACAGTCATTTTCTCAGCTCTGGACAAAGTAACAAGAACAAATTCCAGTGATATTCACAAGTATGTTGTCCCCTTTGAGCTATATTTAGGAACTGAGGGCTCTGTACCATTTATTTCAAAACCAAAGTGAGATTGTGTTGTTTTGAAACTGTGAGTACAGGATTTTAGAAGAGCATTGCACATCATATATTTTATCGCTCTGTTGTTCCTGCAGGACCATTGACTAAGATGCTCTCAGCCACTTTGAGTTAAGTATGGAGTAGTTTTTAATTCAGAAAAATTACAGGAAATATAAAAACAAAAGCCTTTCAGAGAATGTAGAAGGAGCTTGGCTATAAATCGGAATGTTATCATCCTTTTTTGCAAAGCCAGAATAAACTTGTTCTTTGGCTGAGAATAATCAAAATATGCTGCATTATAGGAGCTCATCTTGCCAACAGAGTCATTAAATATCAGTGAGCCCTGAGTGTTTCAAGATTCAGTCATACAGGTTTATATAATAAAACTGGGTATGACAGAAGCAGTTCTGGTAAAATAGTGCTTATTAAAGCCCAATAAATAAAAAAGACATGACAAATATTTCTGTACCTGGTCATGGCCTCTACTTTCTGTAATAAACCCCTGGTGCCCAAAGCAAAGAGCCTGTAACAAGCGTAGTGCTCCTGCTGAAGTGCTCAGAGCCAAGTTAACATTTCTCCCTGTCCCCATATCCAGTCCTGAGGCCACCAGAACACAGCGACTGACACCACTCAGCCTTGCCCTCGGCACTCAACCCCTCCACTAACTTGCACTGAACAGTTTCTCACAGTTAATCTCACTGGTCAAAAGGAATTCTCCCCAGCATGGTTTTTGCACCCTCAGTAAGGACAGAAAAAGCTGTCTTAGTAGACAAAACTTTCACCACATTCTTTTGAACAATACGTTAACTTTGAGCTCCATTCTGAACATAGCATCAATTTCCTACCTCAAGCCAACCATAGTCAGCAGTGACTCTTTCTCCTGTTTTATTTTATAACAGGCAACCTACCTCTACCATGAAACAGAACATGATTCTAGAAATTATCACCCTGAGGATTCAGGGTATATTTAAGAGCTGCATCTGAACCATGAAGCTTGAGGCATCTGGAATATGCACAGCCCCAGCAATCCAACCATCCTTATTATTTGCCACATCTTTGCAATCATTACCCACATTTTTATTCCAGGAAAGAACTTTAAATTATTTCTCCATAGCCAAAATGAATGAGCAAATTTTTAAAAAAAATTTAAAAATTTTCAGAAATAAAAACATGTATACCTTTTCAAAGTGTCATGCACGTCTTTTCTCCCAAGTTAAAATTTGGCTGTTCAGTCACAGAATCAGCCACGTTTTATTGCTAAACTGGTATTTTATTTAAATACCTGAAGTTTATTTTATATTCAACCTCTCTTATCCAAGTCAGTTTTCATTTTGGCTCCGTACACCTGGGAAAACTCAAGGCTAAGGTTATCAGTTCAGAATGAATGCAGTAGTCTTTCATAAAAAAAGCAGTTGTCCAGTTAGAAAAGTCTGAGCTTTTGCTAATTTTGCTAATGCAGTTTACTTCATCCCTACAAGCTCAGAGAATCTAAAACTTTAGGACTAACAAAATTCCAAGGTTCCTGAACATTCTCATGAACAAGAGAAAGTATGATAAAATAAAACAAGCATTAGGCATGATGCTCTTTTCATTTTCCCCCTTCCTCCAAAAACACGAGAGCAAAAGTAGCAGCAAATTCTGTTACAGCTATAAGGCTGCGCATGCTTCTGGGGTAGCTTAGCGGTAACTTTGTTTCTAACGCCCGAGAGTGAGCAAAAGTGTTAAAAGTACACCAAAATGATCGCTGCAAGAGAAAGTAGCAAAGCAAGCCGAAAGCAAACGCCGCACACACCTTTGTCTCTCCCAGCCAGGCAGTGCAGGTGGGCTGTCCCGGCTCCTCTGCGCGGAGCGCCCGACCTTCATACCCGGGACAAAACCGGCAGGAGGGAGGGAAGGACCTGCGGAGTCTGGAGCGAAATCCCGCCCCGCTTTCACATGTTGAGGGCTCTCAGCTCTCTGATCACAAAGCAGCTTTATAGCCCCTGTTCAAACAGTTCAGCTCCAGGGTAACAAGTTCAAAGTGGGAGGAGGCAAAAGGAATCGGAGGGTGGTAACAATGCCAAACAGACGTTTCGTTCCTTTTGCATCCGCAGAACCTGTTCTTCAGGTTGGAAACTGAAACATCTGCTCGGTGCCCTGCTTGAAAGCTGCGCTCCGAACCTCTTGCCTCCTAACAGGTCTGCAGAGGCAAAATTAGATTTCATGATGCACAGACAAGTAGCCTGTGGGAGGAAAAGTTAATCATTGCTAATCACCGAGGTTTTTTACATTTTGGACTTCCTTGTGGTAACGTCAGTGAAGCAGCTCGTTCCTGACAGCTCTGTTAGAAGGAAAAGCAGAGAAGCATGGCATGGAAATCAAAACTTGGCTTCCAAAAACTTAATCAAAAACACAGCATCTACGCTTTAAAATATAATGGCGGTTTTCTGAAGTAACCAGTATCAATCAGAATACAAAGGAGAAGAATCAGATTTTCCTGGCAGATCATAGTGTGACAACTAACATTTTATGCATGTGTGTGTTTATATCTATGAATATATATATATGAAAGTACGTCACAAAATGAGAAGGTTACTTGGCATGCTGCACCTTCAAAACATCACAAAACAACTTTTATAGTATAATAAAATCCATATAATAAGTAAAAATGGGCATATACACAGAACTGACACACTTCTAATGTTTTAACATCTGTTGTCAGAGTCTGACCTTCAGCTTTATAAATTTTCCAATCCAATAATTAGTGGTCATTAGTCAGGATTTCAGCTTTGCAAAAAAGAAAAAAAAAAAAGAAAAAACCCAAACCAACCAAACAAAAAACACCAAAAAACCCCCAAAAACCAACTCTCGAGCTCTTCTTTGGTTTCTTGACCCACAAAATAAGAAAAATCATATTTTCCCACTTCAGTAAAAGGGCAACAAATTGGTTTGGTTTTTTTCTTAACAATTGAGCTGTTGGACATGTGAGATACAGCTCTACCTTTAAACAAAAATCAAAACATGAGAGATTGGATTGGAATTCTGAAAAAAATGATCCAAGGATTAGTCAATTAGTTTTAATTTTGTATATTTAAAAATTTCTATAATTTAAGATGGCAGCTTCGATTTTCTTACTTAATAGCAAATCCCCAAGATTTAACTGTGAAAACCTCCCATTCCAGACCCCATTTCCCGTGGGACATTTCCTTGGGCAGGTGCGCCCCCTATTGTTGAACGACGGAAAATGTTCCAATGGTTTTTTCCCTAATTTCATTAATTTTACAGCTACAGAGGGGACAATCCGCGATTCCACTGTTGCGCTAGACCCTAACAAAAATTGAGCAGCGCCTGGAGGAGGGAGGGAGAGATTTTTCGTATTGTTTTGCTTATCTGTAAGATTCATCACAGCTTTACTTACCACATTCAACTTCTGGTGTAATTTAATTAGAACTTTGATGCCACAATCTGTGCTCTAGATAGGCTAATAGACTACTGAAAGGATTACAACTATCCAATTTATTTGTGGTTATGCTTGGCCACAGGGTGCCTTTCTCTGCTTCTCAGTAAAAAGAAAGGAAAAAAACCACCAAGCTCCTGCCCTCCCAGAACTTTCCAGTGAGCTCCTGCCATATCAATCTGTAAATTCTTCAGGAAAACACCTACTTTAATTCCAGTGAAAGTAGTTCTGTCAAATAAATTAATTAAATGTGGAAGTGTTTGACTGCTCCTTCACAAAACTGAATTTATAACAATGCGACATTAAAATCTGCTAGGAAAAAACCCAAAATTTTTGTTTTAGCAAAAATGAATGTACCAGACCTCAGAGTGTAAATACACACACACACACACACACGTATAGATTGTAAACATTTACAGGATGCTGCTACCTTTGTTGATACGTGAAAATTGTTTTTTAAGAAATGGCATGGTTGGTTTGATTTTTTTTTCAAACTTACAAAAATATTAGCATTATTTTTAAACATCAGGCACAGCTGCAAGAGCCTCATGGCAGGTAGCAGGAGTAGCTCTCTCCATCGAGAGGTCAGTAATATTTATGACGAGTAATCAGACAGAAGTCCAGTTCATTCCCTAAATAAACTAGGAAATTATCAGGAATTCTGATAAAACTCCAAATACCCCCTGTTCCCAGTGGCTTAGCCACAAAGGAACCGCCGGTAGGGACTGATCTGGGGACCCTGGCACTGAAAAACTCGCCAGTTCTGTCACACCATGGCAACTTACAGCCTTTATCCCCCTGATACCAGGATTTTGGAGATGGATGCACTGACATGTTGATGTGTTTGTAGCTTTGTCGTGTGGAGGCGGTGTTTGTTGTTTGCTTCACGTACAGCTCGCTAGAAAACAAAGGGCAGCTTGTTCAGTCTTCCCATATAAATAGCTCGTCTTTGACGGGATGCAAGGACGCTTTTGCAGCTGCTAAAAAAGCAACAGCGGGACACTTGAACACTTACTTCCTTCTGAATTATCCCTGGGCTGCGGAAGGGCTGGAGCATTTGTACAAGATCGTGGAGTGCTGCACCTTCCTGGGGAGAGATGATTTGGTGGATTCCTTGTGAACTGTGTACTGAAACATCCATGACCTCACTTCTTCTCTTCCTACCACCTCAGCTGCAATCGCGGTGCTCCTCCCGGTTCCTTTTCCCTCTCCTTTTGCCACCCTTTCCCCCGCCCCTTTCCCGCCCCTTTTTACGCCCCTCACCGTCCGTTTCCCACCCCTCACACGCCCTTCCCTCTCCTTGCGCTCTTCCCGTCTCTTTTCCCGCCCCTCATGACGCCTTTTCCCACCCTTTTCCCACTCTTCCCGCCCCTTTTCCCGCCCTTTTCGCCCCCTCAGGGCAGGAGAGGCGTTTCCCGTCCTCTCGCGCAGCCCTGCTCCCTTTCCCGCCCCGCACTGACGGGATATCCCTGCGCGGGCGGCGGGTGCTCGGCCGCTGCCAGGGTCCCAGCGCCGCCTCAGGCCCCGTGTCCCTCCGCCCGCCATGTCGGCGGCGGCGGGCCCGGCGCGGCTGGTGCGGTGCGGGCAGAAGGACGAGCTGTACCGGGCCGCTCTGCGCAGTGGGGCTGGCACGGCGCTGCGGGGGCTGGCGGGTAATGCCTGTGGGGAGTTGGTTCCACCCCGAGCCCCCCCGGGTGTTGCGGGATCCGCCGGCACGGCGGATCCACACACACACCCCGCCCCCCGCGCCCTCTGGGGGCTTTGGATGGGGGTCGGAGGGGTTAGGGGGCTGATGGAGAGTCCGGGAGGAGTTCCGCGGGAAGGGCTCGGATAAGCACGGATTTGGTACAAAGTGACAGCCGCGACCCCGTCCCGCAGGTGCCCGGCTGTGGCTGGAGTGGAGGAGGGAGGTGGAGCTGCTCTCCGATGTGGCCTATTTCTTGCTGACCACGTTGTCAGGTAACCTTCTCCGTCAGTTATCACTTTTTTGTCATTTCTCCCAACATCTGAAAGCTTAGGGGCCAGTGCCGGGGCTGCTGTGCTGTTCACCACCTGAAACTGCCCAACAGCAGCTCTTTTCCGCGTGGGGGTTGGTTTGGATAAATGCCTTCTTGTAAATATGAAACCACGAAATTGTCGGGGTTGGCTTTAAACGCACTTTATCAACACAGATAGATGTTCTTCTAAAAGCTATTAAAAAAAAAACAAAAAACAAAAAACCAGGAATAGATAGCAGCAGGAAAAATATCCTGCTTCAAGCCTAAAACTGCAGATATTGGATGTCACCATGATGCTTATCTGAATTCAACAGAAAAAAAACCTATTTCCAAATTCCAAAGCCTGAGTTGTGGCCTAAAGAGCCTGTCCCCACTGCTCACCACATCCAGAATGATCCTGCAGTTGCCCTCTCACCCTGTTTTCTGTTGCACACATTGTTTAGGTTATCAGACCCTGGGAGAAGAGTATGTGAATATCATTCAGGTTGACCCAAGCAAGAAGAAGGTGCCTTCTTTCCTTTCTCGGGCCCTCTTCATTTCCCTGCACACCATGGTACCCTACTGCCTGGAAAAGGCACTGCTGCACCTGGAACATGAGCTGCAGATGGAGGCTGAGGAATCCAGGACCCCAGAAAACCCCCCAGCAATTTGCTTTCCCAGGAGGACCTTAATTCGCACCTGGATTCGGAAGCAGGTTGGGGAGCTGACAGAGCAGCAGAAGAAAACAGCCTCCCAAGTTGTGTCTGTCCTTAAACAATCTATCCCTCTGCTGCACCGGCTCCACCTAGCAGTGTTCTACATCCAGGGCACCTTCTATCACATGTCCAAAAGGATCGCAGGAATCTCATACGTAAGTGGTTTTGGTTGAAGATGTGTCCACTGCAGAATTTTGGCCTGTTCTGGGGTGCCTTATTCATAAAAAGGGTAAGGAATTTGGCTGTGGTTGCAGGAGTGAGAGGGAAAGTTTGGCTTTATGGGGGGGTGATGAGTCCCTGGAGTTAAGAGGTTACAGGTAATAAACATGAATCCAGTGTCCCAAGTTAATACCTGTGTAACTTCAGTCTGTCTGCCACAAGTACACTGGAAATGAGAGTTGACTTGATAAATCCATGGGAAATACGGTTTTGAACAACAGCCAGTACACATTTAGGTAGCACTTTCCTATATAGTTTTGTATCTTTACAAAAAAAATCAACCATATTGGCCCAGAAATGTGTATAGACAAAAGAATTCTCAACAATTCCCAGCATCAGTGCAGGAAAGAGGTGTCTGTTTAGTCAGAGATATGTAAGAAAACCAAACCAATTAAAGCTGCAATTTTTATGGGCAGACAGCAGCTAAGTCCAGACTGACTGGAAGTGATTATACCTCCTGAGAGACAGTTGGATGAGAAGTCCTAAAATGTCAGTTTTTTCCACATGAGAATCCTAAATCAAGTTTATTGCAGATAGAGAGAGGGGGAAGTTTCATAAAACTATAGTAACAAATACCTCTTTCTGTGAAATCTGTAGCTGCATTTTGGAGGATGGCAAGGAGAAGATCAGAGTATCCAATCAAGTTACCAGTTTCTTGGAATAATTTCACTCTTCCACCTTCTGCTGACCGTTGGAGTTCAGATGTACAGCTTCAAACAGAAGCAGAGAGCAAGGCAGGAGTGGAGGCTGTACCGCAACCTCACTCACCAGAAGTAAGAGGTGGTTCTTACTTCCTAGGAAAGAAGTGGGAGTGGCACAGCTGTCATGAATGGGGACAACACAGGAGTGACAGCCCAATTTGGGTTACAATCTGATGTAACAATTAATTAGCAAAACTAATTCCTTGCTGTTTTGTGCATGTCTTAAACTTCTTGCTTTGGTGGTTTTGAGACCTTCATGAAAAGGGTTAATACTTGAGCATGGGGTTTATTTCAGGATGGTGGTATCCAGTATTTCTAACAAGCAGGGTAAGTGCAATTAACTGCACTGTGCCTATGTTAATTAGAAGCACGAGCAAGGAGGTGGCTGCCGGGCGCCAGTCACGCTGCACACTGTGCTTGGAGGAGCGGAGGCACAGCACAGCCACCCCCTGCGGGCACCTCTTCTGCTGGGAGTGCATCACTGCCTGGTGCAACACCAGGGTGAGTACACAACACATCCACACTGCAACGTGCCCCCCACAGCCTGGCTCCTAATGCCCTGTCCCTCACTAGGGCACCCAGAGCTGATCAGCACCTCTGGAGTTGTTGAAATACAATGGCAGTTACATAGGTGAGGTCAGTAAGGTGAGCACATTAAACTGGGCCAGCTCAGGGGAGCTTGTACCACAGTTGAGACTGAAAAATTATTTTCTAAAAGTAGCTAAGCAGTTCTATTCAGATTTTTTAAAATAGTTCTATTTAGTATGTCCATCTACTGCCTTTTCTTTCTGCAGGCAGAATGTCCACTGTGCAGAGAGAAATTCCACCCTCAGAAACTGATCTACCTACGGCACTACCAAATGTAAAGGGAACCTCTTCTGTCTCCTGACAAGGGCTCCGACTCATGTTCATACAGCTTGGGTTGGTCCAAGAAAAGGCTTTACTAAACTGGAAACTGCCTGTGCAAGGTGGCACTACCTTCCCGTGTGACAGAATAAAGCTATTTGTGCTTCTACCCTTCTGTATCTTCTGATGCAGATCTTGACCATATTAAAAATGGGTTTCTAAAATATGCTTAACAGAAGTTTAATAGTGTTCTTCATTTTGGACAGTGGAAAACTTAAATTCTCATTCTCAAAATACAAGTGTAGACAATAAGTCCTCCACTCTTCCATAGCATCCTTAAGGCATTAATAAAATTCTATTATTTAATCTTAAGACTCCCTTCCTCCTGTAATATCATAATGTCCAGGCCGTGGACTTCAGGGGCAAGGAACAGAAGCACTACGCAAAGCCTGAGTTTAAGTGCAGTAGAAGTTCTGGTTATAAATGCCGTGTACCACTGTTTGCAATAAAGCAGAGTTCTGTGATTTGACAAACTAAAATCAGCTTAGATCAACAGAAAGAAGAAATGCAATGCCCCAGTAATGCAGACTGATCTCTTAACATTCAGTTTCCAAACTCAGGTTTTTCCATTGCTATTAGCAATGGAGACTTTTCAGCAAGTATTTCAGACACTGAGGCTATAGCAATATAACAAGGGGTGTTTTCCAAAGGCCAGGGGTGTTACCAATATTCCTGAAGAACAGGGAAAAAGATTGTTAATTGTTAACATATGTTGCCATTCTTGCATGATAGAAGATGCAGAAGATCAATTTATTTGTATTTTTCAAATACAGGTAGGGAAAAGAACCCAGGTGATCCAGCCTGTGCATCATGAGTTACAGTTTCAATAAATCTTTCAAAAATGGCACTGAATGTGGACTCAGAGGCAGGGCCATGTGTGCTACACTAAAAGCATTTTTAAGATGGGTATTTGTGCTGCAGAGATCCTGGTTATCCAACTAATAATTAGATCTCCAAGTGTTATCAAAATAACCTAGTAAATTTAGTTTACTTTTCATCGTATCTATACATGGAATATAAAATAGTTGGTGGTAACTATGTGAACACTTTATCATCACTACAAAAGCAATACCATCCTTTCTCACACCAGTAAAATTTGTAGCGTTCCTCACCTATTTAATTGTCAAGGCAACAGTGGAAGAAAAATAATCCTTATCACAAATCAGAACAGACTACCTAAGGAAATCACTGCCTCAGCTCCTTCCTGAAACAGTAAGGAAAAACATTTTGTTGCACATGAAAACAAACAGGAATTGATGACTGGGAAGCGTCTCTGAAGCTGTCCAGCCAAGTTTTTCATACATTCTTTAAGGGGAATTATTTTTTTAACATTTTTAAAATGTTAAAAAGCAGCGGAGCAAAGTTTAACAAAATGCCATCAGACTTGCCTGGCCATGGGAGGCTGAGATGCAGCTGGGGAACTGCACTGTTGGCCAAACAGCTCCTACAATCCATGTTTGAAAACTTAATCCCACTGGATGCAAGGCACCTGCCTTCCCATAAGGAAGGCACCAATCTAAACTTGCTTAAACTAAACCTCAAAATAAAGTTTAGGTAAAAATGTCACATTTGCAATGGATTTCATTAACACTCTTGTTTAGTAGGAATTATACCAGTTGGTAATTTTAGTACTAATGTTGTATTTTTCTCCTTGATTCATCCACATTCAGAAACTCTAGCAAGTCTGAAAACAGCTTCTTCAAGTCAAGGCTTTCAGATTTTCAGGCAACAAAACATGAGCATCCACAACTGGTACTTTCATAATGCCCATTCTGGGTGCTGTCTCCCTAATTTTAAGTGCTTAAATTCCTGGTTTCCACACTGCTAATAAAACAAACATGCAAACCAACATAAAGCCACAGGTCAATATGAGCTAAAACTACCTGTCACCTTCCCAGGATTACTGAATTCCACAGCTTCACAGAGCCTTCATTTGACAAGATCAGAGGAAAAGGTGCCTTCATACATTTCCCAACTAATTGTCTGCTGAAACTGCTTAATTCCATTCAGAATCTTCCAAGAGCTAATCTTTTCCTACCTTCTGGAAGTGAATGGTCCCTGAAGAGTTGATAAAGGCATTGCATGAAGGTAAACTGAGGGAAACCATTATTGAAAAGAAGTCATAAATAGTGTTAGATCAAGAGATGTATATAAATATAGAGAACAAGTAAAGGGGAACACTGTCTTTTAATAAATTTTGGAATTAAAAAGTCACTTAATAAAACTGCAGTTTTATCACATGAAAAAGTTTACATGCAGGTCATTTATCTCTCATTCTTTTTCCCCCCATAAAAAAAGAAAATCTGTGTTAAAACCCCCACCACCGTGTTCTGGCCAGTTTGGGTATGTCCTGTGGGGCTGGATGAAGTTAACTTCAATTATTCAAGAAAGAAATAATTATGAAAGAAATTCCCAATAATAACAATTAAAATATATATTTTTATAATTCCAGGTCCTCAAAGGAAATTGTGATAGAGTTTGAACAAAGTTCTAAGTCATCATGAAAGAGCCAAATTTTAGCATCTGCTGGGAGATGGAACAGTGAAACTGGCATTAAAACCCAATACAAACAAGTTGCTTTAGAAGCTAAATGAGTATTTTTGCCCTACTGCAAACCCAATAATTTAGTAATTTCTTATTCCTATCTATACTTGTTTGGTTATAACTCAGTAATACCATGCATTTAAGAAACTGTTTTAAGTTCTGTATCTAATTTAGGTCTACTGAATTTTTCTATGAAAACAGCACACGGCCATGAAGCAGAAAACAGCATCACGTGTGCCAGCTTACACTTTCCTCCACAGATGTGCACAGCACTTCAGGGTGATGTTGAGCAGGAGAACTATGTAAAAATATCCAACTCTAGGCCATTAACCTCTCCAGTGCAACGGATCTTGAAAGAAATGCATCATCCCAAATCCATGGGATTATCCAAAGTTTCTCCAACTTCTTACAAAAGAGAATAAACGCAATGCAATTTGGTTAGAATGCCAGTTTCCTTGAGAAACTGATGTTTCAGATAAAAATAGCAAGATCCTCATAAAATGAAAATTCAACTGCTTTGTCACCACTCTGTTAATCACTTTTATGAAGAAAAAAGGCATTGTTACAATGGCTCAAAATCGTTCCTTTAGTGAGCAGTAGAATTGGTCAACAGGTTGATTGCGTCTTCCTAGCTAGCAAAGGTCTTCCCCACATCCTCTTTCCCTTTGTATTTCCTCTTGCCATGTGTGAAGGGTATATATCTGTACTTTATCATGTGCTGCAAAGAGAAAACAGCAGTTGTTGAAGCAAGAAAGTCACATGATATTTAGAAAAAATGGTTTATAATACACACTGTAAATTACTGAAAGAGAGTTCTTAGTAAAGGTAATGAAATAGCTAATCCTACAGCAGTTTAAATCTAAATAGGAGCATGAGAGCAGTTTTATAAATCTCAGATTTTGGGTTACCCAAAAAATTGTACACTACAGTGAAGATTACTGATTGGGGGACAACAGGAAACAGGAGAGAGCACACAGATACTAATTTTTTAATACCCTTTCATCTTTAATTTACTACTTTGAATCACAGTACCTATCCAAAATTCTGAATATTTAGGAAAAAAGTTACTTTTTTAAAACACTAACAAACCATAAACAATTTGTTAAAATGGTCTAAATCACTTGCCTTATGTTCTTTCCCTTTCCACTATCTACTTTCTCACACCTTGTGAGAACTTCCTTTTTCACCCACCAGAGATGGTTCAACACCTCTGCATCCAAAACAGCCAAAAAAAGTGGATGAGAATCTGTATAAAACCCTGACACTGCACTCCGAAATCAAAACCTTCTTGTTTGAAAACAAGAATAAAGTTTTGTAAAATCTGCTCAAACAGTAAACATGTCCCACCTGAACAATTAATATTCAAGTATTAGTTATTGAAGTTCCTCCAGTAAAGTAAGCATATGCAGCATATTTAACCTCTGAAGGGCTCCAGTGAACGGCCAGTCTGGAGCAATGCTGTAAATCCTAACATCACAAATTCTCTGTTCTTTCCAAGTTACCTTGATTTGCCTCTTCATAGTGATGCAAAATAGCATAATGAAGTACATCACAAGGATTGGCCAAAACACAGGAACATTGAAAGCCTCAAAGAATGTACAAGCCATAGCAACCAGGATTCCTTTTGTGGCAGAGTGCCTAAAAAATAACAGTAACAATTAATCCTTCAAGCCCAGTTACCACTAATGTAATGCAGATATTTTTATTTTTCAAAAACAGAACACAGGCAAATGGATCCACTCACCAGAATTTGAATTCTGGGAGCCTTCTAATGAAAGGCCGAAATTCTTCATTTTGCCTAGTAGGTAAGGAAGGACCATCATCTAAAAATAACAGAAAAGAAATCAAACCACAGACCGACTCACAGTAGTTTTTTACACCATTCAGACTCCAGTTTTTCTTTTACTTTCTATCTTAAGAAAAAAAAAAAATCAAAAAACAAAGCCACACCAAATTTCCATTGCTACATGTAGATGCCGGTTAGAACTCGATGGTTTAACGTAAGTTCACATAGATTCCTTAAAATAAACTTAACATAGATTCCTTTAAAGAAAACAGGGAACAGGAATGCCAAGACACTTGAGTTACCACAGGGAGAGCTTAAGTCACATAAAACTCCTTTCAAAACACAGGAAATTAGTACAATATATATAGTACAGTATATATATAGTACAAGTGGAATATATTCAAGTCCCATGAAAAAGGACAAATTTTATAGAAATTCTTGATGTTAAGTTGTATAGATTTTTTTCAGGTCTAAAAAATAAAATGTAGTGCTAAAATTGCATTATCTTTACTGTATCAGACAAAAGGAGCTGAAGTTCAAACAAGTTTAAAAAAGGAATTTTTCCTCATACCTGAATCTTCCATTAGAGACGGGTCTACCTTTGGTGACAGGAAAGCTATGAAGAGGTTGAGATGGTAGATTCCCAAGGCATATGTCACAATATACCAGCCCTGCAGAGGGAGGAACAGACAAGGGTAAAATCCTGAAAACCATTTTCTGATACTGATTTTTTAACAAGATTAACCTGGGTTTTTTGCTTCCTTGAGAAGCTTTTCTATGTCCTCATAATAACTGAAGGGTTTCTGAGCTTGCAAAAATAACAAGAATTCTCAGTGATCGAAACAAGTTTTAGAGCAAATCTCTCATGTAGTGACAGACTGAACATGAAACTTTGGTCTGGCATCCAGGTTCTCTATGTTCAAGATGTGGACTTCAAAAGTAGTGAAGAGCATAAAACCATCCCTTTTAAAATCATCTTTGCAGCCTTCAGTGTCTGAAACGTTCCTACTATGACCTGTAAAGATTTCGCATTCTGTAATCTTCGGTTTTTGGGAATAACAGTTCCCAGGTTCCTCACTGAACTGCACACTGGCATGAAACAGAAACATCTGATTAGTAGGGAACAGCCTGCCCCTGGCCTGCTGGGAGAGAAATGCTGACAAAGCCATTCCTTATGGTTTTCATGACAAAAACAAACCCCTGGCTCTGAGCATGTTGTTACACAACTTTAATATAAAAGCAAAAAACTCAATTACAACAATTTTCAGAGATTTATTTTGTGATTTCAAATTGCCATCAGAAGAATATCTTCAACTATTCACACATCTTTTGTCTCTGCAGCAGCAACTTCCATACCCAGAGGATGTGTTCCTTCTTCACACTATACAATTTACCTTCTGCCACGTGCTTGAAGAATACCACACATGATTCTAAAGTAACAGCACACTTCAAAAACACTCTTAGAATCAAAATTAGATCAGCAATAATATCTGGAATTACTTCAGCATCAAATCCATCTTACCTGCAGTAAATAAACTCTAATCATGTAGATAAAGCTCAGCCCCAATGTGACAATCCATCGCACTGCAGTGTAGGGGGTAGATTTGTCTAACCAGGATTGGTAGATCTGGAGGAAACACAAAGTGCACAGTAAATAATAAATACTGTAAAATACTCGATTCACAATGGATAAAGCTTATTTGAGGGTAGTATGGGAAAAAGAAAGAATTTGGGAGGAGTATTTTGGGAAAGAGAATAACATGAAGCACTTGTACCCTTTACTACAAATAATACAGGACTTTACTTACAAGTGTCTGTGTTTTTACAAAGGCAAAAAAAAAAATTTCCTAATGCTTAGAACTGTAAAGCAATTGAGATTTTCTGTATTTTATGCAAGTTGCTTTCCTGAAGATAAATTTGAAACAAAATCTGAACTCACTTGTCATTTCTGACAGTAACGACATATTTTCCACTGTGTAATGTCACACAATATTCCAGTAAGCCATTTATTATAGATATTTATCTAGTTTAAAAGGATTCAAAAGAAATCTTTTGTACAGATTGTAGCATTTCAACAAGTCAGCCAACAAGCAGTGAGTTCAAGAAGCTGCAGTGAGATCTGCTTCTAAAGGAGTCAGAAAAATTCTTCACAAAACCAACCTGGCCGAGTCTTGAGAAAAATCTATAGACCACTGAAGGTTTTCCATGCACAGACTCCCCAATGCTGTCCCCTTCTGACATGGTGGCTGAGGAAACAAAACATGGGACAAGGGAACATTAACATCCAAAATCTAAGTTCAGGGAGGTTTACAGCACATTCTCTGAACCTGTATTTACATACAAAACTCTCCTGGCTTGTCCTGTTTGAAACAACTTATTCTAAATGAAGTATTCTTTAAAGAGAGGACCAAAACAAATGAAAATTCCTTATCCAAAAAAGGCAAAGAATAGGGTATTTTACAAAGGCAAGACAGGATCCAGTGTGTTTGGGGGAAGGAAATAAAGAAGCCCATAATCCAGGAAGAGCCCAGTTGGACATTTTCACCTTGCCAAGGCACAACCCCCTAAGCAGTGAGACATGAACTGCAGCACCTCCCTCCTGCCACCTCAGGCTCCAAAGGCAAAGAACAAAACCAGAGTAAGTAATTTTTTCTAAAAAAAAAGCTGCTTCAGATTTTAAATACTGAGTAACTACATAATGAAGAAGTAAATTCAGGACTCTGCACACCAGTGGTTTCAGACTCTGCCAGAGCACCAAACCCAAAATGCTGCCCACACTGGAATCATTCAATGAGTTTCTGTCTCTTGAACACCAACAGCTGAGCAGTAACAGAAGTTTTATACAAGAGTAAAACTGTACAGTCAGTGGGCAAAGAGCCTGAATCCAAATGAAAAAAAAACCTACACAAGGGGATTATTTTTCAGTCCATGCCTCTGCTACCAATTGAAGAGCTTTATTTTTCATATCAGTGAGTTTTACAGCTCATTTCAAGATAGAAGCCAATTAAAGTGGATCCTAAGCAGAAACATTTTGCCACATCACGAAGAGCAATCACTGGCATTACTTCCTGGAATGCTCATCTGTGGGTGGGACTATGTAACCCAGGATTCTGGGAGTACATTCAGCCCTACTCAAGAGCCTCAGAGAGTAACAAGTCTGTATGAAACATTCATAAATTAAAAAAAAAAAAAAAAAAAAAAAGTAAATTGTCTTAGATGCTGCAATACAGTGACTGCTGCAGAAAATTCAAGATCAAGGACAATCTGAGGAGGCACAAAAACTTAAAGCTGTTTATTTTTTCTGTAAACATCTGAAAATTACATCATATGGAATAATTAGAAAGTAGGAAAAAAGAAGCCCTGTTACACTTCAAAAGCTAAGGGGACTCATTAGGAGGCTTCAAGAGCTGAGTCCACTTTAATTCAAGCTATAGCTAAAAGAAAAGAAGGTAGTAGAAAGTCATACAATATACACACTTTTCCATAACTGGCAAAAAGAAGTAATTATTCTTCTCCCCACCCTCTGAACAATTTCTGCAGGGCAGAAATTGTTCAGTGGTCTCAGCTGAACATGATTTATTTTGGGGTATTTTTTAATGTGCTGAAGTATAAATCTGTAACAAAAAGTTACTGAACTAATTAGAATCACAGAATAATTTATCAGAGACCAAGGAAAACTCTAATAGTCTCAAAATTGATTCTTCAGATACATACGCTCACAGAAAATATGGACTAAAAGTAGACTATACAAGAGTATCTTGTAAATGTTACCCTGTGCATAGCAAGTGGAAAATCATGTGAGGCTTCTGAAGGCTTTATGCTGGAGAAGGGATCTTGCTTCGAGTAGAATATTACATTATATGTGATTATGCATGATTTCCTATCATGCATACAGTTCTTCCAGAGCAGACCAAGAAATTCAACAGTCCTACTGAGGAGAAACCCCTCTGGGGCTTAGTTTCACCACAAAACACAGACTAGAATTTAAGGTAATATTTCTTGTCACATTAAAACTGTGCTGGAAGGACACCTGCAATGAACAATTATCAACAGCAGGAGCACTTGGCACTACTCTGAGTGCAGTTTACAGTTAAGAACACTAGATTCTGTTGGTTTAAGGGAATGATTAAACCTAGACAGCTTCAATTTCTCCTTCATAATCATGGAACCATAGAATGATTTGGGTCCTTAAAGATCATCCCATTCTAGCCCCTGCCATGGGCAGGGACACCTTCCACTGCCCCAGGTTGCTCCAAGCCCTGTCCAACCTGGTCTTGGACACTTCCAGGGATTCACAGCAGCCACAGCTTTTCTGGGCACGCTGTGCCAGGGCCTCACCACCCTCACAGTTTCTTCCTAATATCCCATCTAACGCTGCCCTCTGGAAATTTTAAGCCACTCTCCGCTGTCCTGTCAGTCCAGGCCCTTGTGAAAAGCCTCTCTCCATCTGTCTTGTAAACGTAACATCAGATTCGCTGCCCAGCACAAGGAACCTCCAAGTGACCGCCCTCCAGCCACTCCAGGACAGGTAACACTCAGCCAGAGACACAGAGAGATTAACAAGGGAATAGTTTGCTACTAGTAAAACTGAGACTGCTACTAAAGCAAGACGGTATTACAGCAGTTTTCTCTGCTGAAAACACCACATAAGCAAAGGTACAGCCTGATAAATTATGCTTTTTCCCACAATCGTGATGGTAATTTCATTACAAACACCACTGAGCGCTGAGTTCTGAAAAGCAGAACCTCTGGCTGTAAGAATATTTACTTTAAGCCTCACATCATCACACAGAGGTACAGAATTTCAGCACAACTCTGTTCATGTTATAGATGTTTCTTAAATTTAAAATATAAGTTAAGCAGATAACTAGCAAAAACACGTTACACATTCAAGTTACCTTGTAGAAGAAACGTCTTTGAAGAACAACACACTAAGTTAATTTATTAAAGAACTGGGTGAACGGACAACCACGGGGAAACAGCCCATTGGTCCCTCAGATTGGTTCTTCACACTAAAAAAAGGCATTGTTTAATTTTATCCATTGCAACAGCAGCTGAGAAGCACCTGCGCTTCTCGCCTGTGCCGGCAAGAGGGGATTTCCCCTTGCCCAGACACTGCTCAGCCCCGGCGCGGCGGGACGCTCGGTACAATGAACGGGGAGGAGCTGCGCTGCCTCGGCACGGGGCGGGGCCCGCGGAGGGGGACACGAGAACCCGGGAGGCCCCAGCCGGAGCGCCGAGCCCGCAGTAGCCCCCGCGCTCCCAAAGGGACCGCTCGCTCCAGGCCTCAAGCCCGCCCGCCCGCGGATGTTAGCGCCGCGCCCGGCGGCCCAGAGGCGCACTGCCCGCGCCCGCTCCCACTCCGCTCCGGCCCCGGTACTCACAGGCTACCGGGCCGGTCCAGCCTTCCGCTCCCGCCCCTCCACACACCAATATGGCGGCAGCACCGGAACGTACTTCCGCTTCCGGGGTTTAGGGGCGGAGCACAGCCCCGATGCTACCCCGCTATTGGCCTCCGGGGGAGCGGGCGGGGCCGCAGTATCGGGCGGGTCGACGGGAGGCGTGCAGGGTCCGTGAGGGGGGACGGAGAGCGGGCGGAGCGGTACCAGCGGAGAGGTGGGAGGTGTGGGAGACGTGTATGTGTGGCCTGTGACGCAGGGCAGGATCAGGCGGTACCGGCGCGGACCAAGCGCAGGACAGGACGGGAGTCGCGCCGCTGAACGCCCTGCTATCCTGAGGGGAGCACTAGGCCCCGCCTCCCTCGCTCGTGCAGCCAATGGGAACGGCTGCTTCGGCGGGAGCGGACGCGCGGCCAATGGCGGGACGGCGGCAGGCGGGGCCGGGGCCGAACCGAGCCTAGCCGAACCCCGCCGAGCCTGAACCGATCTCTACCGAGATTGGCTGAGTCATGCCCGAACCCAACCCAACGCAGCCGGATTTGGCCGAGCTTTAACCGAGCTCTACCGTAATGGGCCGAGCCGGAGTCGAACCGAACCGAGCCGAGTGGAGCCCCCTCACAGGATGAGGCCAAAGCTGTTGAAGGATTTAAAGTTTTAAGGAGTTCAGTGTATTTTATTTCATGAGTACGTGAACGTTTGGGAATCAAAATCAGCAGGAGAAGACAAGAAATACTCGTTACTTGGAAAAAGAGGTGACAAACATCCCTACACGTGATGAGATGCGTTTGTTCCCGTGGAACAGAAACACTGATAAACAAACCCTGGGGATCATAATTTATTTTTCCTGGATCCGCTGCCACGAGGCTGTTCCGAACAGTTCTGTACCGCCTTTGGGCACCACTGGGCGTCTCTCCAGTATCTGTTTTGGGGCTGAATCAGTAAATTCTCTAGGCCCTATGGCTGCAGCATTTAGTACTGAAGTTTACGCTTACTACGTTCTCAAAAGTGACAAGATGCCAAAAAAATAGTCCTGACACTTCTGAAAATCTATTGATTTAGTACTTACAGTATGCAACTATATAAGTATGCTTATTTATTTCATACATATAATAAATAGGTGAAAACTGAAATACATTAATATATAAATTGTACAATATATTGATATAAATAACTATTTTATATATTTACACATAAATATACATATATATAATTATATATTGCTATATAACTTTAAAGAGACAAGTGATTCCTCAGCACATTCTGTTTTCAAATTATATAGCTTAACATGAAACAATAAAAACATAAATACCCTTTTTTCAAGCAAAATAATAGCTTAGAGTTTGGGTTTTTTTAAGCTGTTTAGAATTACATATTTATTTACTTGCCATAAATTATCATTAATTTATGGAAGAGCTAAGCAGCCTTCTGGAAAATAAACAAGAAATATGGGAAAGAATCAGAATTCTGGAACAATATGGGTTGGAAAGGACCTTAAAGGTCATCAGTGGAGTGATTATGGCTGGGCATCCCAGGGGACACAAACCTGGCTGTAACTTAAGTGGCAAAACTTGGTTCAGTGCCTAAAAAAGGGAAAATCTTTAAGTTAAGGATCTGAGAATTCTGTCTGTGCACATAAGGTATTGCACATGAGATTCTGAAGTTTGTTTCCTTGGTCAGATTATCTCAGTGACACCAAACGTTATTGGTGATCAGTCAGTGCACCCAGACATCTCACAGATAGTTATGCCTGAAAACTGTGTAAAACTGTAGGTATTTGGAAAAAATGTGTGTTTCTTTTCCCTCTCTTAAAATAGTACTGTGGACATCCTGAAGTAATCTGCTGGAGCAAGAAAATGTAGGCAAATATTTTAAGCTCTAGGGTATCCCAGCATTACTTCTGTGGGGTATAGAATGGATTGAATCATGATATGAATGTTTAATCTGTCCTCAGTTTCAGTTGCAGCAGCATCAGGGCCAAATTTTTAGATCAGTCCTTGACAAGTGATAATTTTTTTAGTGAATGGATGCTGTCAGTTAACAGCACATTGCAGTCTGGGAATCTTCAGAGATTCAGGTCGATTAAATGTCCAGTAAACAAGCAATAATTAAAACTATCAACAGAGGAGACCATTAATAGCAAACAACTCTGATTTATGTCCTTTTTAACAGTAAAACTGGTTTTGCGTTCAGTAAAAATCTTGTTAAGAGCTGCAAGACAGAAACTATAACTGAGTAATAGGGAACATGGAGCAGAGTCCCTGAAAGGTAGTTTTAAAAATAATTAAATAAAGTCCCCAGTGACCTGTGGTGGCCTGTCTGGTTTTCATGTATTTTTACGTGCACAGCTTTGAGAATGGAAGAAAACAATGACACATGAATGAAGTTTGCAGAGGTTAATGAAGGAAAACCCTTATTTTTTGCCATAAAAATATTTCTTCCCTGTGATCCCTCCTCTCTGGCTGCTGCCATTCTGTTCCCATAGCTGCTTCCTTGTGTGCTTTGGCTGAGTGTGGTTTGTCCTCATTCCTGAAGAACCCCTGCTGTATGACACACCTGTTAACCACACAAACAGGTGCCTGGCCTTCTGGGCTTCCTCACCTGCAGGAATCCATCTCAGGTACCTGTTCAGAGCACTCATCATGGCTTCAGTTCTCCGCAAATTGTTTAAATTTCTGCAATTTCAGTTATTTAGAATTAGGCTGTAAGTGGGTAATAGGACATTTGAAGATACAATGAATCTTCCTACATCTCGATTGTGGTTATGATTACAACATAAGGATATATGATGTAAAAATATAAATAAAACTATTTCTGATTTAAACACCATGAACCAATCTCCCCACTAGTAAGTGCTGAGCTCTAGTTTAGTGGCTTTTGGAGGGGACCGCTAAATTCTGGTTAGTAAGAGACTACCCTGAGTACGGCTACATGTGAATTTCTGTAGTTAATTTACTACTGTTCATTTGTTTTTTCAGAACTAGCTGTTTCAAATGTTCCCCATGATGAATAAATTTGTATCATCTCAGGTTTTTCAAACACAAAATGAGTCATGCCAACCTGTTTTCGTAGGCTGCTGCAGAAATGAATTAATATGATAATGTGACCCTGTGAAATTACTGCTGTTCATGTACTAAGTGTTCTTATTTATTGCCCGTAACATTTAATTGTAGTTTGAATAAATTCCGTATAAATGCATTTTCTGCAAAGTTTAGAAACAATCCACAATTACATGGTGCAGTTGCAGGAATAAATTCCCTATCAGTGATTCTTAGGAGAGGAATATTTGTAGGGTTTATACCAAGCTGATGATAAACAGCTTTGCCTTTATCAGTACCTGTTTGTCATGAACTCTTCACAGAATCCCAGACTGGTTTGGGTCGGGAGGGACCTTAAACCCCATCCAGTTCCACTTCTGCCACAGGCAGGGACACCTTCCACTATCCCAGGGTGCTCCAAACCCTGACCAACCTGGCCTTGGACACTTCCAGGGATCTCCAGGCATCCATTTCTGGTTTGGTCTCTATCAGCAGCTTGCAGTGGCTTTGTGTCTGTGGCATCTTATGTCTCTGAATCACAGAAAATACAGGACCTTGCTAAAACATGAGGGGTTTTATGTGTTTAAAGCAGAATTTCCAATTCTGGCTTAAAATCCAAACCAAACACAAACAAACCTCCCGCAGTATAACTCATCCCATCACTGGGAGCTTGGAGCTTTTCCTTTTTCTCTCTCCCTGCTCCCTTTGGGCACCAGTGGCTCTTTTTCTGGAGGCCCCAGTGTCACTACGGGTGTTCACGCCTTTGTTTCTCTGCAGAAATGTGTGATGTAGAGATAGTGCTTATGTGGACGTCAGCATTTCCAAACCTTGCATGTGTTGCATTGCTAAGCAACTTTAGGCAACACTTATCTCTCCTCCTGATGCCATCTGGAAAAGAGGATTGACAAGGAAATGTGCCAGGGAGAGACAAAGGCACATCTAAGAAAGAGGTGGCTTAATTGCCTAAGAGAATGAGTGACATTAATAGTAGGCAATCATCAGAAGTGATTGAAAGCAGGCACAATGCTTCTCAGGTAGTGATAAGGAAGCTCTGGGAAAGGTGTATTATACCCCCTGGCCTCTTCCCTCCCTGCAGGAAGCAGAACTTGGCTGCATCCCACTGCATGATGGAAGATGAAGGCCCCAGAGATTTCAGTTTATAAATTAGATACAGTTCCAGTGACAATGAGTCTCTTCTAGATCTTTCAGTGGTTCTGTCCATCCAGGAGTATGACTGGCTGGCTGCTGTTTAGAGGTCCTTCCCTGTCGCTCTATTAGGAACGGGGAGAAGAACGACACAGACTCTCTTGGGAGTCGAACAGGAGACTTTCTCCAAGGTTTATTACCTCAGATCTTTTTTATAGACCGATACATGAAAATACAGAAAAGTAAAACTCTTATTGGTTAGTAAAATAACACATCATCATCATTGGTCAGTGGGGTACACCACCCCTCGACCTTCTCTTGCAAGAAAACAAGGAACAGACAAACAGCACCTGCAAGGCTGTCTTCTATCTCTGAGGATTATTTTAATTCCTCCTTATGATTTCCCAGGCTACTTTCTCAGGCAAGACTGAGAAAGTTGTGTGGCCTGCTATTCCACAGGCACTGTGCTCCCTGCTTCATAGTTAGCATCTATACTTCCCCTACAGCAGAGGAGGCTGTGAACTGTCAGTGGAGCCTGGAACTTGAGTTGTTGCTTGTAGAGATTTTGTACACATGATTTTGTACATGAGTTACCATCAGTCCAGCTATCCTGGGATAACTGCTGAGGAAAACATCCTGTGCTTTGTGGGGATGGCAGGGACAGAGCAGAGCACGTAGTGTCAGGAGTGTGTTTCTAAAGAAGTTCCTTGTCCTTGTTGTTATCCTCAGCACATCTGTAACTGCCAAAGGTGTAAACCAAGCTACACCTTTGGCTACTAAATCCATATGGAGCTTCAGCTGGGTTCACACACATTTGAGAATTGCAGGAGGCCTTTTTTTTGTACCTCTGCTGTTATCACATAAAAAGCCAAATATCCAACTCAATAAAAGAATGTTCATTTCAGATTTTAAATATTCTTATTCTCTAGGACTTTATTTTAAAGCACTAGCTAAAAAAATCAACAGAAAACTTACTTATTTCTTGCTGTAAGATAGGGATTAGGAGAAGGGCAAAATAGGCTTAAAACTTAAAAGGAATAAAAAAAGTTTATTAACAAAACTACAAGAATAATAAACCAGAATAAAATCTCCAGAAAACCTTCTTCCCCACCACCCAACCATTCCCTTGTCTAACTGACAACATAGAGACAAAACCTGGTGGTTAAAACAGTACTAACTATACAATAACCTTTCCATCAGTCTTTGTAAAGACAGGAGACTTCTTTTGTCATTCCATGGAGAGTTCTCCACAAGAAAACAGTTTTCTCATGGATTTTCATTCCCTTGATGCCAGCCGCCTGAAAACTCTGCCATCAGGCCCTCCTCTCATTTCACACCACTCTGAGGTGTGTTCATGGGCCATGAACTCAAGGGGTGTCATTTAAGGATTAGTTATTCAAAGCCTCTGCGATCATCTCTGGGAACAGAGGTTTTATCTTTTTTTCTGGGGGCCAAGTGTCTCCATCAACTCTCACTTCTCTTTCTCTGTTCCAGCATCTCACATCTCATGGGATCATAACTACTCCACCATCTGTTTAGCTTCATCAGTGGATAACCTTTGCTCAGACCTATACTTTGAAATATTTCATTCCCCGCAAAACACTCTTTTATGAATTAAAGGAGTTTTTCAGAACATTATTGTCCATCTCCATAGCCTTAACAAAAGAATATTTCAGCTTATTAAAGCATCTCTCCATTCTCTTCCCATCTGAAGCTTGATACCTTCCTTCGCTAACTTTGATATGTTATAAATGAAAGTTCTGAGGTTCAAATTGTATGCTCATGTTAAGAGGTTTCGGTGTTGTAAGTCCCGAAAGGGTTCATTGTTAAGGAGTTCTTATTGGTTTTATATTTGCGTTTGTACCCCCATTCCTTACTCCATCCCAACTCATCGGGTTTGGCCGCTGCTGCCCAAAGAGGAACTTCCACATTCCCATAAAGACTTGCGCACGGGTGCATATTAAAATCATTTTACCACCTGGGAACGGAGACAGCTCTGGACAACGAGCCACCCTAGAAAAACTTCTGGAGGACCACACTACCGAGACATCAGGGACATGGGGAGACTGGATGCACCAATCTCAGTCCCGCAAGCTGGTCACCATAACCTGGGCAGGACTCGAAAGAGAAGACACCCCTAGACGTTCGAGCCTGAGACAGAGCCTCTGGGCGATCCCGGCGAGGATAGAGGCTCCAGTCCTGCCGATAGTGAGTGACGACAGGCCTGCGTGATCCTCCTCCTCGGCGTCGACCATGGGGAGCGGCGGCGGCGCGCACCCCGAGCCCCCACCTCTAGGCCCAGTTCTAATAAAGGCTTATTAATAGGAGCAGAAGGTCTCCTGGCCCTTTAATTTACATCAGATAGTTTATATTGTCTCTCTACATGTTGATCACTCTCTCTTCCTCTCTATGGAAAAAGGATTAAATCTGCAAGTTTCATCTAGCGAAAGATGAGTAAAAGATGTGTAGTGAGAGAGTTAGGTATTCATGGTGTCGGATTTCAGCTCGGCAGCGCCTAGGGCCAGGGCCCCCCGGGAAAGGCTTCAGCCCCTCCCCCTCCCCCCACCCCTCAGGCTCCACCTCCCACCTGACAACCGCTGCAGGCTGAGCCCCGCCCCTGCCAGGCCGCATGGCCGGGCTGGGGGGAGGCAGCTGCAGTTCTGCTACCTTTCAAAGCCGGAAACTAAGAGAGCCAGAACTTTCCGGGTTTAGGTTTAAAAGGTGGTATTCACAAAAGGGATCTTACTTTTTAGTGGTCTAAAACTGCTGTCAATTCTCAGAAATGGCCAGCTATTGGCCAGGTCTCGAGCAGAGAAGAAATTCACAGCAGTCTCTCTCAAAGGCTTCACTTCCATGTTTTCTACTTTTTTTTTTCCTTTTCTTAAACACCAAACCATCGCACATACACATTCTAAGATTGGAAGAATGTTGCCTGATGGCTAAACAGGATTTAATACCACATAAAGCCAGTGAGGTTTGTTACTGAGATGTTTTATTTCCCATACCTGGACTTTTGACTGCACTTTGACCACTGTCTGATTATTTCCATCTCAGCTGTGACTCTAAAGCCTTCCAATAATATGGAACAATTCACACTAAATTTCACTGGCAGCTTTGAGATGAATTTTACATATATCTTGGAACAGAACTGTCCCCCAATATACAATCCTATAGTTTCTTCTCCCATCAGGAGCTGAAACCAGTATTCCTTACCATGACCTCTCCTGTCCTGGTTGGCTCTGCTGTCAGTTAATGTCATTAAAATGGTGGCTGTAAACTCTGTTTTCATTATGACATCAAACTGAGCTGTGCAGTTACATGTTCAGTTTTAACATTGCTGGAAACTTAATTGGCTCATACCAAAACTTCTGTGGTATTTGGCTTTGCAGCCTTAAGAACCTTTAAACTTTTATGCAGAGGGAATACCTTGGGTGAAATACAGACTGGATTTAAATAACCAAAGCTTTTTGGAATGGAATTTGGCACACTATTTCACTTTTCACCATCTTTAAAAAGCAAAATAATGTGTGATTTGTATGTGACAAAGCAGTTATTCATTCTTGCCATGTAATTTAATGCGATGTTCTGTACGAACGGAAGGGCTTCACATAATAGTATCCCACAGTAACAAACCTTGGGCAAGAAATGTTTGATTCTTCTCCCTTTCCCCTTTAGTGCAGTGCCACATAATCCTTGGTTGTTGTGTGGTCTCCTATTCAACTTTTCACACAAATGTTGGAAGGGTATTTATAAAAAGTCTTGAGGACCACCCACTTTGCTACTGAAAATTGGCTGAAATAATCCCTTCTTTATAATTTAGTTGTGGTGTTGTTGAAGTTTAAGTTCCATGTGTATTTCTGTTAAAGGGGCACAGGAGAAATGATGTGTTGGATGGACAGGATGCTGTGGTCAATTGTGGTGACACCTGTGACGGGCTCAGTGCCTGGGACATCCCTTCGTTGTGCTCCCCAGTTACAGACAGGACTCTGACATAATGCCTTGGCTGTTCCTCCTTTGGTGGATATGATCTGACTGCAGTGTTTGGCATCCTCTGGGTGCTCACCTCTCCCAGAACACAAGATTGTCTGGAGCAAGGGGGACCCATCCTGAGGGGAGAGAGCTTCATTCCAGTTAAATGCAGAAGTACAGTGAGGTGTCCAATGTTCTTCTAATGAATTTTTCTTCTTGCAATGAAGGAGTGGTTTTTGTGTTTAATACTGTGGATTTTTAATTTTAAAATGAAAGTATTTTGGAATCAAGAAGTTGGAAAAATAGGAAAAACACAAGCTCTGAGTGTGCATTCATTACTTGTGTGTTTGTCAGAGAAGAATTCCAGTTAGTGTAAATCACACATTATACACTGGAAACAGTCAAGAGTTGCTCAGCAGGTTGTAATTTGTCAAGCATAAAACACAACCCCATCCTAATGGAGAGATATGGAATCCATGGCTTCATAGAAAGCTTATCAAATCCAATTGACTTCTGGGGGGGTTCTGTTTGCACAGCACACACAGTTCCTCCAACTAGAGCACAGCTGGGCAAGAGACGCTCAGAAGTACATCTTGGATTGCCTCACTCAGATGTGAATGTATCACCTCAAAGAAAATGATCCCAAAACCTGAGAATCCAGCAAATATGGATGTACTCTCAGTGTCAGGCAAGCAAAACACATGGAGTGGAACTCAGAAGAACCAATCTGTACAGCAGCCCATCCAAACAATATTTGCATGTCAGAATCTCCTGTGGGATGTTAACACTCTTAATATAAAATATTTAATAAAAAAAAATCAGAGGAATATAGTTAACCTGATTGATTTATTTCTACTTTTAATACTAGACATGCTTACAATGCTAGGTCATATGTTCTGAACCCAGAATGAAAATGTTTCTTTTTAGAAGCATTTCCTTTAAAGGAATACGTTTTTGTAGATTTGAAAAGTCTCACAGTAAAGTGCTTCTTTAATCCAGCCAAAGTTGATAGTAATCAAAATTCATAGCAATGTTTAAACCCTGTGGAATGTTGGGATGGTCTGTTCCATGATTAGTTAGCAGATGTTAACTTTAACAGGCCCTTTTTTCTGGCACTGTAAGCTGAACAATAAGGAATTGAATAGGTCTTGAGGAAATCACTACACAATCACGGGAGTATTCTCTTCAGATTACTATAAGAATATATTTGAAGAGGGAAAATTTGTTCCACTCCTGTTCATTGGGTACTTAGAAGACTTAATTTTCCCTTTTCTTAGCAGTGTGATCATTTACATTCTGCATTAAGAGAGCATGATATTCCTGTTTATTTCAAAAACTTTATTGTTTTTTTAAAATCTTTTTAAAATGCATTTTTGTGGAAGTTTGGGTTATTCACAGAACTTCAGTTTAAACATCTAGATAATTATTTCAGGCAGAGAGATAGCTTGGCTTTTGTGAGGAAGCTGCCTTTAAGGGAGTGAATGTGTGTCTTCTTTCCATCCCTCCAGGAAGACAGGTTCACTTTACCATTGCACAGCAGGGAGGATGTGAGAGGAAGAAAGAGCGAGAAACAGCCCTTTGGAGGCTGAGGTTGAGGGGAAGGAGGGTCACCAGGTGTCAAAGCAGATCTTCCTCCTGCAGCCTGTGGAAGATTTGGAAGAAGCTATGGTGGAACAGGTGTTTGTGTGCTGCCCATGAAGAGGGACCAGTTGAACAGATTCACACCATAGAGCCCCCACACCAGAGCAGGGGGAGGTGTTGTGAAGGAAATGCAGCCCAGGGAAAGCCCACATGGGAGCAGTTTCTCCTTATGGGAGCTGTGGCTTGTGGAGGAGCTCTGCTGGAGCAGGGAACATGTGAGGAGCGAGCACCAGAGAGGGAATGTCTTAGGCTGGTCACAACTTCCTATTCCTCATCCCTTGCACCACTCTGTGGGGAGGGGATGAAGGAATGAGGCTGAGGCTGAGAACGAAGGCCCTGACTTGGGCAGGAAGACTGTCCAAGCATAATTTAATTTGTAATAAATTATTTCTCTGAGCCTGTCTTGCTCATGGTGGCAATCAATAAATGTTCTCCTTTTCTTCATCTTGACCATGAGCCTTTTCATCTCATTTTCCTCCCTGCTGTTGAGAAGAGAGAATAAGAACACAGCTGGGTGGACGCTTGGAAGTCAGCCTTGGGCAACCCACCACAAGGACTATGAAGGATATAACAAATAAAGCTTCAGTCGGTCATTCCATTCAATGAATTCAGATTTGGTTAAGATTTTCTTCTCCTGAGTCATAATTTTTAACCTTCTTAATTCATCATCATCAGCCACTGACCTTTGTTTAATGCTGTTGGCCAAAATAGAGAGTTCTGTTGTCTTTTTGAGTAAAAAGTACATTAAAAGTGTTTTATACTCTGGCTTAAAAAACTTTACCTGAACTTGTAACATGCCACAGTAACAGTAAGAGATAGTTACTATACAGTTTGTAACTGATAATTTATTTGCTTTTTTTGTGATCAGCTGTAAATGGGCATGGTCTGGAAATCCGGGGTGGCAACCACCAAATTACAGTGAGTTCTGCTACCAACTTTAAGTTGTTTGGAAGAAACAAAGGAAAACAGGTAAATCCTGTATACAAGGTGTGGGGAAGAGCCAATTTCTTTATGTGTTTCCCATGATTAATGTATAAATGCAGTATTCTAATACCAGGTAGTTAATTCGCCAACTTCATAAATTACAGCAACTGTACAAGTATTACACAACAAAAATGGTAGAAAATACCTTTTTTAGATGCTGAGATGTTTTTGTGACTGTCAAATGCTCAAAAAATTTGAAGATTGTCAAGTTCAAAAATGAACTTTTATAGTTAAATTTTCAGCTTTTAAAGAGTTCAGGTTTTTCACTGCCCTCTCAAGCCCCCACTGGTGGTTTCCAGCTCAAGGAAGGATTGTCTAGTTGAGGAATTACAGCAAGTTCTGTCTTCAATAATTAGGACCATAAAAATCATTCTTCTAAATACTGATTTGTAGTCCTAAATTAATCATTGGTTTCTGAAGTATTTAAGTCCCTGGAAACTGCTGCATTTTAAGAAGCCAGGAACCTTTAAACCTCACCAAAAATTGTTTTGAAAATCTCAGCCAGCATTAGGTTTCTCTCTATATTTTATAGCAACACAGTTTTTTCCTTGTCAAGCATAATAGCTGATGTCAGAATTGTAAATACAATAATTACTTGAAATACAGAACCAGATTTAATAGACCCTACAGTGAAATATTTCTTTGAAGCTCTGAAACTTGATTCTTTGTTTATTAGGAAAGTCACTGCTTTAAGTTTGTGCAGCATTTCAAAAGACGTAGAAAACACAAGAAGTCATCTAAATGAATTCTAAATTCCCATTTGTCAGCTTCATCTCCAGACTGACACTACCTAATCGACTTCAGTTGTTGGAGAAGTAGTTCTCAATATGATGCTTAATGTATGTTTTCTGTTGGATACCCAGTAAATTTAATATACTGAGTACCTAATGAATGTCATGGTGAAATTTTTCCTTCTATTTGGACTTAATTAAAGTTTAAAACCCATCAGCACAAACAAACAAAAATGTCAAAACTTTTCTCTCCCTCACTCTGAGTGTATAAGCTAGCTTTTGACATATGTTGCATCTGGAAGCTGGGAACTGAAATCTCCTGTTTCTGTCATTAGCAATTCTGGATTTGCACTGGCTGATTTACCATTCCCTAAGGGAGATAGAGCCAGAATCTGGGTCTGACACCCAATATAGAGCAGGAGATACTTCGAGCAGCCAGCATGGTGGGTAAAGACAATGGATTAGTCAACTGCTCAGCTTTGTAGTTAACTGAAAAATAAAAAAGTACCTTTGCATTGCAGTAAAATAACGTGAGGGTATAAGAAACAACCTTTGTAATAGAAAGAGGCAGGGATTTTTTTTAGCAGGGTGCTGAATTCCTCATAATAAATACAAACAAAGTAGTTTTTTGACATTGATTCCATTCTTGAAGAGAAATTTTCCCTCCTGGGGTTTCTGCTCAGCTATTTTATTCAGGCAAAATACAGTGGTGTGCAATAAGATCAAAAGAGTTCAAGTTAATAATTTCTTCAGTTCTAATTAATTTACCAAGAATGAAATAGGACCTAATACTTAAATCTGGACCCCAGACTTTATACCTTTCTATGATGTTCAGAAACGCTGCTGGTACCTCACAGACTTTCAGTAATAGCTTTGGCATGTGAAATGGTCCCATAAATACAGCAGCTACAGTATCTTAAACTGTGGGAGTTCTACTTTCAGGGAAAATCAGGAACACTTAGGCATGTAGGCTTTTATGTCCACGCAAAGCCATTTTCACATTTTACAAATTATTCGAGCAGATGGTGGAGGCAGAAATGTTTAATTTTTTTCCTTAATTGAATGTGCTGTCTGATCCAAAATTCGTGGTGATTGAAGAGTCCTTTTAACCTGGGAATTATTTTGGTGCTGGAGTAACAAGTTCTAGCCACTCCAAGCAGTAAGAAGTTGAGTGTTAAATAATCACTTTTCCTTCAGAAACACCTGATTTGGCTAATTCTATTGAGATTCTAAAGGCGGTGGATTTGGGTTCTGTTTATTTATATTGTAATATTTGCAACATTGGAATTCCCAAACCATAACACTGGATCCATTACATTTTCTCTTGTTGCCCTAATTGCAACAGAAAGTTTAGGGGAAAAAAAAACCAAACAAAAACAAACAAAGAAACAAAAAAATACCAAAACCACAAAATCCTCCTGTTAATGAAATAAAATTGCAAGACTTGGTGACTTTGAATTTAAGTTTCAAATTTTATGCAAAAACCTCTGAGGAGGTTTCTGGTAGCTACGGTTGCAGAGGCGACTGTCCCACCTGTGTTACTGTGTGGAAGCCCTGAAAAACAACCAGTTGATTTTCAACCTAGGTGCAAATCCTGCATGTGACTCATGAATTTAATCAATTAGAAACAAAATATCTTGTGACTCTCTGGATGGGGCACCATATGTTGCAATAGAAAAAGAGCACTTCAGGAGGAGGCCGTTTGGTGTTTTTGGGAAGATGACATTGGAGAGAAAATATAGAAAATATGTTTGGCTTTAAATATTAGGACTTCAAAACAAAACCCAGTCATTATTTTGCATAGTTCACTGAGTTAAAGATTGTTTTGGGGATGGGAGTCATCCTGTTGTTAGAGGCACTCAACTATTTCTGGTGTTGGTGTCACTGCTCGGGGATGTGTTATTGTGCATGTGATTGTATTTTATCCTTTCTGAGTGTTCGTGTCAGGCAAACTTTGGGGCTTTTCAGAGCTCACCGATAATGGATTTTAGTTTGGCCAGAGACATTGGGTTAATTGGCACTGGAATGTAGTGGGGCAGAGGGGGCAGAAGGACTGTGGAAGACAGCTGGGGGACTTGAAGAAAAGGAGGAAAGGTAAAAGGAAAAAGAAGAATGAACACAAAGTTCTATTCAAAGATCTTTTCCCTTGGCATTGCTTTACTGATTTTTCCTTCTGATTCTTCTAATTTCTGTTTTTGGAGAGAAATATTGGCTAACTCTCAAAATGCCTTGGAATTAACCTCTGCTTATGGGTAAATGATGAGAACCTTGAGACAGTCACTCACCACTGCCCATGGTATGGCTATAATCATTTAGTGATGGAGAATCATCCAGTTTCATCCAGTACTGATGAACAATCAGTGAAAGAGTTACAAGAGGCTTTGCTGTTTAGTAACAGTATCTGTGTAGCTATAGTTTAAATATGTATGGTTTTAATATTTCAAATTGGTAATGAGATCCAAGCCCATGGAAGATTTTTTTTTATGTTATTTGATGGGAAAACCTCTTTTGTCAATACTTAGTAACATGTCTTAATGCTTACAAATTAATTTCTGGTAGTTTCATGGTGTTGGCCAAGCAAGTGACCTCCATTTGCAGCTTGTTAGGCTTTTTCTTTTATTTTTTCCTCTTTTTCTTACCATTCATGATGTATTTTCGTATTTTTTGTTAAGGTATTGACTATTTTCCAAGGCTGCTTAAAATAGGATGAGATTGCTAAGTGGACTTAGAGCAGTTATTTAGGTTTGCCACACTGATAGAAGCAATGCGTGCATGGTAAGGAATGTTCTTCTCCAGATTCTTGATGTTATTACAAGATATCACAGTGTAATAAAGAAAACAATTTCTAGGCACTGATAGCAATGACACAATATTGCTTCCTGTCCAGATCACTGTAATCCCTCTGGTTTGCATTTGCTCCATATCATCACATTTCTGCTGCATCAGCTAAAATATTTTTCATTTTTCTGGACTGAAGAACGTTCTGGTCTGATGTGTCTCAAATTTATGGGAATTTACAAGACTGAGTAACAAGTTTTCAATTGAAACCAGGGCTGGGAATGCACAGACCTGGGATGTGGAGCCAACTCAAACACGTCACTGGGTCATTGTTCAGGAGGTTGGAGCTGTAAAAAGTTCAAGTTTTGGCTCCTACTGTTTTTAGGTCCAAGTATTGTCCTCAAGTATTCTGCCATCTATTTCAAACTTATTAGTGTTGGATGTTTTTTCATCCTTTACCCACTATCTCCACTGAGTTCCACTATAAGTTTATCTAATTGAGATCCTTTTCTAAAGGTTCATTAGGACTGAACAGACCCCTTCTTTCTTTTACAGTTGTAAGTATTCCAGTACCAATTATATTTTGTAATATCAGTGTATAGAACTGATTACACTGGATTTGAGTGGGAAACCAAACCCACTCAGGTGATCTAATCACTGATAATTTTATTTGGTCAATGAAGCAGGTCATAGGTCAGATAGGCCTATGTTCAAATAACTGGCTAATGAGGAGACAGGGCAAACAGGACTGGATATCCAAGAATAGAGTTCATGGAATTGTCAGCAGCTTGAAAGTTACTCATTACTTCATCATGTCATAGCTCTGAACTAGAAAAAGTTGACTGGGTGCATAAATTTAAACACATAATCAGTGGTTTCATGGATTGAAACCACGTGCATAGGGAAAAAATATCCTGTTTTCTCCCTACTATTTCTTCATCCAAGAAGCCATTTTTTAGACTATTTGACAAAAGTGAGTGTGTAACTGAATTCAGGAACAGCATCAGATGACACACAGGCTGTCATATGTTAGTTAAAAAAATAAAAACAAAAATAGTTACCATAACAACTGACTAACCACTTGTATTTCCAAGAGAGAATATCTTAAAAGAAAATATGATGGGTCAGTCCATGTGTGTTGGTGCTGTCAGTGAACAAGCAGGAACACTTTTCATGGGTGGCAAGAATGATTTTTTTGTTTTCTTATTCAAATAAGGATTTGATCTCAGAAATAAGATTATGCTTTTTAGAGGATCCTTTCCATTGAAACAACAATCCAAGAAATGTTTAAAAACAAAACCAAAAGTCCCAACCCTGATAACTGAATTTCTAAACAAATTAAGGAACACTTTTTTTCTTTTATAATTACTGATTTTTCTTTTTGGGGCTCATTGCTGAGGAACTGATCCTGCTTATGTCTGAAGTCAACAGGAATTTTACTGTTGACATCAGAGTTTGTGTGATCAAGCCTTATGTGATTTATTTTCTGTTTTGTGTCAGCCCCTCTGAGCCTCCTTCAAAGCCACTTCCCCAGACATGTTTCCTGCATCTCCTCTGAAGCCCTCAGTGCCAAAACTTGACATCATCACTCGAGGTAGCCTGAGGACCATCAGAGATTTTGAACATTTGGTAGTAATTTCCACTACAGACAAATACTCTGCTGAAAAAAGGTTTTGACTCTGCCCCCTCTTTCCTGCAGGCAGTGATAAATAAAGAATTTCTGCAGAATCAGATTATTTTTTATCTGACATTTCATACCTTTTCCTAGGTTAGGGCAAAGGGAATAACAGAATCACAGAATTATTTAGGTTGGAAAAGACCTCCAATAGCATCAGGTCCAACCTGTGACCAGTTCCTACCTTTTCACCCAGTACAGAGCACTGAGACACACATCCAGTCATGACATATATAACTGCAGCTGTTATGAGGTTTCCCCTCGATTTTATTATTCAGTTTTATACTTATCTGACTTGCATTTTAGCAAACAGTTCTTCTTTTAGCCTACAGATATTTATTGTGATTTTGATCCCTTTGTCTAGAACTTTGCATGAAGCCATCATTGTAGTAATTACCATATTTCAAAAGTAAAGAAGCCTAACTTCTCCACATATGACATGGAAAAAGAAATACCAAGTTTTGGACTCATGTAAATTAATGTGCTCTAAGAAGAAATAATTTTTCATCAGCAACAATATGTAAGTTTGGTAACTAAAGTCTACAATAACTTTACTTTCTTAATAGTTTCTCTCTGAGTTCTTAAGGGTCCGAAAGACATTTTTTTGGGTATAATGAGACCCTGTTGGAGCCCAGGGTCAGGCATTTCATGGCTGTGCATGTAGCCCTCCTGCAGGCACTGCTTCCCACGGATTTCTCAGCACCACACGGTGGCTGCTTGAAAAACAAATTAGTCTTAGTGTATATAAGTTCTGTAAATTTAAATGTACATGTTTACCTCCTTGAAGACATACCAGGACAAGAGATCTGATACAATCACATGGCCAGGGCACAATGACTTTGGTGCTCTGTAGCAGCTCAGACCTGTCTGTAGTAGGTGTAAAATAAAAACTACCACCCCTATCCATAATTACTTCTATCCATAATTACTTTTTGGCAAAACCAGAAATTGTAATTTGGCAAAACCAAACCAGAAACCATTGTTGTCTTTCAACTGTTGGAATTAAATGTGTCCCTTTCAGTCCCTTCTAGCTTGCACCTTTCTCTACTTCATTTCTGAAAGAAATTGGCCAGGAGACAAGACTCCTGTTTGATGCCTGTATTAGGATTCAGTTCTTGGGGTGGGGGTCCGAGGAGTTGCTTCCACCACGGCCATTCCCACACTGGCAGCTCCAAGGAGGAGGCACAATTCAGCTTTGCAGCACACACTGCTAGAGCTGAGGCTTCCATCCTCATAAGAGTAGGCAGAAGGCCTGTTCTGGCTCGTCTAAGGGGGTCAGTTCTTTCCAGTCCTCTTTAGGTCGTGGTGATGCAGGAAGATGGTTTCTAAGCAGGCTTAGGTGATGCAGGGAGATGGTCTTTCATCATAGCTTGCTAGAATATGTTTCCTTGTCCTTTTATTCCTCTGTTAGCTCATTGTTTTGGTGTCCTGAATGCCTTAGTTTGCATATTACTCGGTTACACAGCTTCACTGGACTTTCTATGTTCTGGTGTGTCACAGTGTCCATTGGAGTTGCCTCGTTCTGTGGCATACCTTTCTAATGGGTAGCTTTTGTTAATCTGATCCAGCCCCCATGGGAGCAGCTTTGTTACATAGTAATAGCAAGGAAGTAAGGGAAAGGGTACAGGAATGTCTCATAAGAACCTTTAAAGCACTTCAGAAACTGATAAGTAATTAACATTACTAATAACCATTGGAGTAAACAAGGGGTACAAGGTTTACAAATGGGATAAGAACATTAACTGTACATAACTAAACACAGTATTTTAACTGGGGTGGATTTCTTGAGAAATTTTATTCATGACAATTTCGAAGTACTTTGAGGCTTTGGCAATGTAGAACTAAAGCTTGTGTGTGGAGTAATGCATATCCTTGCTAACCCTCTGTCTGTGTAGATGATTTATTCTCTACTCAATTTCCAAAATAATCAATTTTTATAATCCTGTTATGATAGGTCGATGCACCACACATATGTGGTGCACAAGTGTGTGTGTGTGTGCTGGTCTTATTTAACTTCTTGTAAAACATCAGGGTTACCTCACATGGTATTTTACCGTTCAGAAACCTGTTTGCACACTGGGAGCCCTACAGAACTATAAGCCAAAAAGATACAATTATGAACAGCACCTTGCAGCCCTGTGTTGAAATAGCAGCTCAATCAATTTGTCAGATTCCCCTCTATAATCTCTCGTACACATCTGTAATCTCATTTCACAGCAAAGTGATGATTAACATGTTTGCTGATTTAGCAATTAGAATCCTTGGGCTGGTCCTGAACATGCTGATTCTCTCAGAGATGTGAGGAGAGCAGATACTGCTGCACTGATTGGGATAAGAGGGGCCCCAGCATGTGCTAAGCACATCCACTTTAACTCAGTGTAATGAGGCATCAATTTGGAGTCAGACTCTCACTGTACAAATCTCATACCTGCTCAGCTTTTCTGCAGCCTCCACAGCCCAGGATAAATTTCCCACATTGTCATTCTGAGACTTGTTAACTATTTTTAAAAAAAGATTATTTATTGGTTGGTAACAGGAATTAAGCTTTCATGTCAGAGCTCTTGCTTTGAATTTATCTAGATCCAAAGTTCCTGCATGGCCGTTTATCTTCTCAATCAAAAACACAAAGAATAACCTAGATAAATTTGAACTTACCAACTCTGTATTTTTACTGAACACCCTTCTTGTTGATGTCTGTTACAAATCCATATTCTTATCAAATGCAATGTTTTGATGTTGTACTTTTAATGACCTTTTTGTTTGTTTGTTTTTATCTCTTTTGCTTGTAACTTCAGTCTAAATAAAGCAAAGCGGTTGTTCCAAGCATTATAAAAACTTTTTTTTTTTTTTTTCATTGCCCTGGTAGCTACAGAGAAATTGAAGCCACATCTGAAATATATGGATATAGTGATGTAATGATGATCTTTGGAGAAAACTGTGTGTTATTAGAACGCAAATGAGTAAAGAAACTTCTAGCTGATTTTGACCACTCAGGGTTTTTTGGGGGTTTTTTTGACCACTTTTGACATATATCCCTCTCTAAATCATGCACTAAAATAATTTGGGATTTTGTGTCTGACCATGTAACAGCATCATTGTGAGCCTTGATACGAGTGGTGCTCCTTTTGGTGCTAAGGAAAATGAAAAAAAACATAACTATAGAATACTTTCCTTTGGCTCTTGGGTTTGTTTTGTTTTAAACTTTCAGACTGGCTGCTTAGCATTTTGCTTAAAGAAAAGCCAAGCTCACACACATGGAAGATTGCCAGAGACTCTAATCCCTATTTTGGTTAAATTACAGTACCCAGATTTCAGTAACAAAGCACATTGATTTTATATTCAAAAAGATTTTTATATTTAGTCTGTTAACCTTTTGTAATTCCCACCCACAGCTTTACACTGGGGAACATTTTGATGCTAATTGTTGTCAGTAGGGAATCTGCCACGGCCCCTCAGGAATGTCAATCCACTGAATTGGAATGCAGGTGCTGGTAATTGCAGGACTGTTATTGTCTGCTAGATGCACTGCATATGTCTCAAACAATTCTTTTCAAATTGGATTTGAGAACACTTTAAAAAAATAAATCCAACATTTGAAGATAGCCTTACTTTATATTGACCATAAAGAAAGGAGTTGGAGACATTTTTTTCCTCTAATTGTTAAGATAGTTTTTCATACTTGCAGTTTGAAACCACTCTTCACAGGGCAGACTCTCAGGTTCAACAGCCATTGTGTCGTATTTAACATTTCCCTGTGGGTCTGGATGTTTGCAGGAATTTTTCTGGGGTAGTTCCTGAAGGCTGCTTGGTGTAACATCATAATGCAGTAGATGTGACATGGGAATGGCAGGCAAAGAGAGGGTTTGTGCTCTGAGCCCAGATCCTCTGAGTGATACTGGACAGATTGCTTCCTTCTAGCCCTGATTTTCTCAGGATAAATAACATATTGCTTTTCCTTTAAACAGCTCAAATCCTTGTGGCTACTCTGAACTGCAGCAAAACTCTCTCCTATCATCTTTGTGGGCACTTGGGTGATGCAGTCAGCAACCTCAGGATATCATCCAGGGAAGCAGCAGGATTCTGGGGACCAGCATCAAACACCAACAAGACGGGCTCCCGTTCATGAAACCATTTATTCAGCATGAGAACAAACTCAGGTCCAGAATAGAGAGCTCCGAACAGAGGCACAGCAGGGGTTTTTGAGGGACGGAACCCCTGAGAGTTTCCACCTTTGAGGGTGGAGTTCAGGGTCAGGGACCATTAGAAACACACCAAGGGAGAACCCCCCCCCCCCCCGCCAGGAACTCAAACCCAATCAGAACCCCTGGGCCGCCCTTCACAAGGGGTTTGGGGTGGGACAGTGTAACTCTTTGTCTCCCCTGAGGCCGCTGCCACACTTGGGTGTGGTTTTTGTCCATAAGAAAACTTAATATTCTTTACATTACTAAAATCTTCATTATTTTCTTCATAAGATCTCCATGGTGCAGAGTTAATGACTATGCAACAGCACTTTGTTTGGAATACACAATACGCTAAAGTGCTGCCTGAGAAAATATTTTAAATACAGACTAGACATTACTTTTATTAAATGATTATAATTTTAGTGGGTTTGATGAACCCTCCCCCTGAGTGAAGTCTTTGTTTCCACAGAATGCTTTAATATGGATGAGAGTCATTCTCACAAAAAAAATCTTTAGTGAGCTAACTACTTATTAAACTAACTACAATACAGAGAAAACAAAAAGGAAAATTAGGGTCAAAAATAGAAGATTCTTACATTTTTCACTGTAAGATAATATTTTTTTCAATTAAAACCACTCAAATTCAATTTGAGTTCCTAAGGATTGTGTTAAAAAGTGTAAAGGAAGTGAACAATCAGATGAAGTCATAGAATCACGGAGTTGTTGAGGTTGGGAGAGACCAAGACCGGCTGTTAACCTAGTACCACCAGTGTGTTTACTACCAAACCATGGCCCAACCTGCCACAGTTTTTTGAACATTTCAAAGGATGGAAACTCCATCCAGCTGCCTGGTCAGCCCCAGGAAAGTTTTCCTGATTTTTTTAAACTTCCCCTGGTGCAACTTGAAGCCATTTCCTCTTGTCCTATCCCTTGTTACCTGGGAGAAGGGAAAGACAGCCACCGCCCCGTTTTATTTTGCCAATGTCGTCAATGAAATAGAGTCAAGTTTGGGGGTTGTTTACGTATACTAATGTATTTATTCATGATCTCAGAAGCTTGGCCTCTGTAGCAATGCTAATGGGGTCATAAATTAAAACATATTTTCTTCTATATTGCTGTTCTGCTGAATGTATTACTGTAGATAGATCAGACTTTATAATTTTCTTTGGTATCAGTACAGTAGTGAAATAGTCCTTGGTAGCTTGAGTTAATACTAGTTCATTTAACAAAAATTAAATATATTTTGTTTTCTGCTGAAGAGATAATATTTTATTTTTTTTTTTCCCTGAATGAACTAATCTCTTTGGTAAGCATTAAAGACTAATGCAGTGTGTCTGGTCACCTTTAAATGAAATGTCGATTGCCCACAGCACCAATAACTCTTTCTTTTTAAAAACCTTCAGTTAAATGAGGATGATTTTGCAGCATTTATTCCACTGCAAACAGATAATAACTCTTTGTGAGATGTTAACAAACATTTCAGCTGCACCTGTGGGGTTACTGCCCTGTCAGCCTCACTGAGGGTCCTTCCCTGCCAATGTTTTTTCCTTCCTCTCCCCAACCACACACCCACCCTCAGCTTCTGGCTTGATATCCTACACAAGTGATTAGTGTGCTGTAATTGAATTGACTGTAAAAAGATAATTAATTGATATTTCACTCCCAGAGAGGTCAGGCTGCCCTATATCGAAGGGTTGTTATGGAAGGAGTAATTCTGCTGTCACTTAGCCCCTGAAGGTGGCACATGAGCCTTGTCTTGCTGGTAGTAGTAATTGTTATAATTAAAATTAACATGAAGGGAGTACTAAAGGAATGATTCTCTGATTTGGATGCTTTAGCTTCACTTGAAAGCTTGTGAAACAGGAATTTATTTTAATGCTCAGCTTAGGTGTTTCATTTGCTGTCTGAAACTCCTGTGCTTTGTAAAGTGGGACCGCTAAACTATCACTAGAGGTGTCTTAGAGGACTGATGTGAAATCCTGTCAGGACTTCAAAACAATTGATCTTGAACACCTTTCCTTGAACAGCTGCTTGTTTTAATATTATTTCAGCTAAAGATTGGCATGAAGAATTTTTTTTAAATAAATGGATTGTCCACATGTAGGACTTCACTGATGTTTAAGAGGCTCTTAAACATTTCCTTTAAAACTGTAGCATGAGAGCTATCAATTAATAATATAATAATATTAAAAACACATTAAATTTAGTGACAAAGGAACCTTTCTGAAACTGTTAGTGAATTAAGAACCTGGAGTTATTCTGTAAGGAGTGTGGTTCTCACTCATTGCCCAGAGAATAAAAACTGCTACTACAGCAAAAGCTAATGGGGAGAAAGATGTTATTTAATGTCCTTGCAGAGGCAAAGGCTTAACTTTTATTGCACCATATAATGATAAAGTTATGGTGCTGTGGAGGAAACTGCGGCACTGCTAACTGCAAAGTTCTTATTTAAGGTCTTCTAGCTCAGATAAAGCATTGCTGTAGAACATGATCTTTCTTTCCACTTCACCCCACAAAATTTGAGCCAAGTAGTGCTATTAATGGTTCATATTAAACAACAGCTTTCCAACAGCAGACATTCCTGCCAGGATAGGGGATGACCCATCAAATATTCTTCGGGCTTCTGCTTTGTGTTGTGAATCCTTTTGCAAGTTTCCACCCATTAAGGAGGTAACCAAAGCATCCTCTGCAGGTCTCACAGGGAACAGAAGTTAAGTAATAGGGAAATTTTGGTTCCTGGAGGGTGTGTTGGTAAAAAATTATCATGAGGGGTCACTGTGTTCCATAATTGTTCACTGTGTTGGTTGTGGCAAAAACCATGCAAGGTGGAATCAGTTTGGTTAAACCTGAGTGTAAAGGGGAAAAAAAACCCAAATTTTGTGTAATTCTGTCAACATTCCTCAGGTTTGCAGTGCTACTTACAGTGAGATTCTGAAGAGACTTCAGAAAAGGAAGAAAAGTAAAAGCTGTTAAACTTCTGTCTGTGCCAGCCTTAGTGCAAAGTACTGTGTTTGCATGGATATAATACACCAAAATGAGCAAAGCAATGGTGTATGCATTTAGTTCCAGGAAATAATTCAGAAAATAACTGAAGCTGTATTGGGAAAATTCTAGGGGAAAAGCCTAGATCCTATTATTCAAACTGAGAAAATAAGATGTGCCAGTTCACAAAGTTCAGGTATAGGTAACTATTGACTCTTTACAGAGAACTATTTACTTCACTCCCAATAAGAAAAGCAGATGAGAGTCTCAGATCAGATTGCTGATCAAATGTGCTTCAACTTCTGGTTTCAAATTCTTTTGACTGTTGAGTTGTACATTCTGGCTTTTGTCTTCACACTGCAGGGGATGCTGATAGTTTAGTGACCAGAATCCAACTTTGTTTACAGAAATAAATAATAGGAAATGACAAGAGAATCTTAATGTATGTAAATCAAAATCCACCATAGTCAAGTGCTGATTTTACATTTGTTCTTAACTTAAGAATGCAAAGGAAAACACTAGCACATCATAAATTACAACATTTTTGGCACTTCTCCGATGCACTACAGAAATACTATTTTTTTTTTCCTCCAGAAAGGAGGCAGAAAGCCAAGTGGCAGGATATCTGCTGAGAAAGCTGAGAAGATGACAGTCTCATAGGAGAAGAGGGAAGACAGCAGGTATGTGTGAATGAGGATTGCTGATGCTCAGCTGGAGGTTGCTGCCTGTCCTAAGCACATTTATGCCCCTGCAAGGCACCTCCCTTCCCTGGTGCTGTCCCCTTGGACAAGGCCCTGGGTTTTGGTTACCTGGGGGGTACACTGTGGGGTCGCATTGCCCTTCACATTTTACTCCACTGCATCTCTTACTTCCTTGTAGCCTGGGCTTGGGCTTGCAATAACATTTTTCAGTCCTTCACTTATGAGAGGTTTTGGTACTGGGGTGTTTGGTGTTTGGATGGGGGTTTTAAGTGCTTTTCTTGTTTTAACAGAGCTTTTTTCCCCCTTCATTCAAATGAAATAGATTGGGGAAGGGATTTCACCACGAAGAAAACCTTCTCTTGTGCTTATTAGGTTGGTCAAGTTTTGAAACAGAGGTTTGAACTATGGCAGTGTTCATTGTTATTTTAATTAATATTAAAATTATTGTTTATTTGATCACAGAAAATCCCTGCTCTCAAGGAAAAAAGCAAACCAAACTATCACCAAAACGCTCTAGTTTGATTTTACTGAAAAATTAGGATGTAATTTGGTGTGGAAAGTATATTATAAGCCTTTGTGGTGTTAATGGATCAGAAGTTAACCCAAGCTGTAGATTTTCAGTTACATTTTTCTGCTTGATAGGGGAGAATTAAGTAACTGGAAGAATAAACTGCCATTTCAAGTACAGTGAATAAACCTTCCTTTTTATAAGTACCATGTGAGAGCATGGTAAATAAACCCTCTGTTTTCTTGTAACTGTTTAATCGATAGGCAGCTCAGAGAGCAATCCTGGATCTTCCATGCTCCAGCCACAGATGTGCTCACATTAAGGCTGTGGTATGACAGTAAATGAAATTGCAGCTACAGCAGCAAGTATTAGGGGGAAATGAAAATTCCTGACTCAGAGGAGCAGGGCAATGACAGAAAGACTCCTCATTATAGATCTCTTCATGTGGAGAAGAATGACTGGTAAATGAGGTTTGTGTGACACAAAGAGGATGGAAATACAGTTGGACGTTCAGGCAGAAATTGTGCTCAGTGTACAAAACAAACAGAAAAATAGGGCAGAGCTCATTTGCATTTCTTAGTTGAAAAAATGAGCAGGGAGATAGAAATTCTCTGACATGGATGAAAGTTGCAGCAATTCAGAGAAAGGTATTGTTTAACCTCTCCATTATTTGGGTTGTGATGAAAGTGACTTTTACTGCAGCCTGCTATGGTAACTTCTTCAATGTTTGCTTTAATTTCTCAGTAGTAGAATAGGTTACAGGCTCTCAAAATACTTGAGCAGATCTTCCCTGATGACATTCTCCACCTTTGCCATTAGTTCAGCCAAGAGCAAAGCATCAAATAATGTTAACAGGACTGGCTGCTGTGGACAGACCATAGTCCCAGTGTCTAATCAGGCTGAGCCCAGTGAGGTGCAGTAGTTTCTCTGTCAGACAAGATGGTTTCTCACCTTCAACCAGAATGAGAAGTCATGCTTAGGTCACAAGAGAAAGGACAATATGCACTGGCAAATCATAGAAATCAGAGGTGTGGAATCCGGAATAGTGAAAGGAATCCTTGCTGATGGCAGGGGATAGAACTGGATGGACTTTCCAGGCTTCCAACCCAAACCATTCTGGGATTCCATGATTCCATGAACCACTTAAAGCACACTCAAAAAAGCTTCATTTGCCACATGCAGCAACTGTGTCCCTCATTTTTGCAGTGTGACCAGGCAACTGAGTGTAGATTGTTGGGAATCTTTCCCTTAAATGGCATCACCTGGATGCATTCAGACCTTTTGGTCTGAACCCATTTGTCTTATCCAATTAAGTGGCCTAAAGAGTGGCAAATTCCCAGATTAATGGATCTAGAACAGCTGGAGGTGCTTTCACAAGACACCATCATCCTCTGTGGTCTGTCTTTGAGCATAAGATTTCTTAAGTACTTTTCAATACTTGAAGAAATATAAAAGGTGTTCAACCAGCTTGGATGACCTGTCACACTGTGATGGGAAGGGTTTGTCCCTGTGTACTGAGGGGATCTGCCTGAGAGGTCCCTGAAATGAAACGCTCAAAATGCTTGACATTTAAATATCTTACACCATCAAAGACTGGGAGTAACCTAAATAATAAATTTATGCAGAAAAAGCACAGTGCTGAATTTTGGACAGAGCAGTCTCAGCTCTCTCACACCTCGATCCTTCCCTCTGTCTACAATCACTTCCAAGCAGCAGCAAGAACAGAGTTATTAATTAGCTTCACCCAGAAGTTGCTCTCTGCCTGCAGTGGCAGCCGCTCCATTATCACCAGGTGTATTTCAAACAATGGAAATGATTGAAACAGGAACTCCTACATTTCTGAGAAGATTAAGAATGGCACACCACCCTGTAATTTAGGTAGTTGTGCAAGTTTTCATTTGCATTAGCAGAGTAGTGCAGATTGTGTTGAATTATTCCATAAAAAAGGTTTTGAAAGATTTACTGTGCCATCTGTATGTTGTTTTATTTTGGAGTGCTCTGGTGTGGTGGTGATGGATTTTGTGGTTGTTTTAAATGTATGTGTCCTCAAAGGAAGATGAGACTGAGCTTCATTAATTCCCTAGAAGCCCAGAGAGTGGCACGTTTGAGTCTCAGTGCTGGTTTTAAGCCTTGAGAGCCACCTTAAAACTCTGATTGACATTTATAGAATAGCTGAATTTAATTTTAAATCTATCACTCAATTCTATTTCCTTTATTAGTAAAATGAACTTCTTTCATATGTGACACTGACAGTTACTGCAAGCAGAGAGTTGTTGTCACATATTTTTGTTTTCTTCCGTTACGTGGTAAGTAGGGTCAAGATTGTGTTATAATTAATTCAGAGCAGTTGAAAATTGTATTTTCTTGAAATCTGGATGAAGCTGCTTGATATATCTTTACTTACATTGTTCTGTGACTTCAGTAATTTTGAATGGTTTAGACAGAGTAGTGCGTAACCATGCTAGAAATGTAATTGGACATTATAGAGTCATGTAATGACTTAATACTCTTTTCATATTTTTTGTCCCTTTAGCTTTTCCCTCTGTATTCTGAGCCCTATTTTTAGTCAGCTGAGTACTCTAAAGCAGCACACTGTCTGTACACAGGAGGATGTTCATTTCCAGTAGCACTGCAGAGATTTTCCTCATCAGGATTATGGGTCAGAATACTTCTTTTTAGGAAAAACAGTAATTGAAGAAACTTAGTCAGTACAGAATATTGGTTCAGTTATTTTAGAAGAACTGGAACTTACTTGGCCCCTAATTCTGCATCTGCAGCTCACACCAGTGCTGCATGTTTGAATTCAGGAATTTGAGGGAAAGTTGTAGAATTGGACATTCGTTGATAAAAGTGAGAGGGCTGTACAAACTTCTTTTTTCCCTATTAAAGCATTTGATTTTAATTTTATAAAACCCCTTCTTTTATACATGATAACGTATTGTCTTCTGGGATATGGAAAATTGTTGCAGCTGGTGATGTGCAGATTTGCTGTGGTTGCAAATAACAATTTATAGAATTTCAGGAGAGCATTCAGCAAACAAAATATTTTGTGTTACACTTTGTAGTTTGGACTTTAATATTTTATATGCAATGTTTCATCAAAAAGAGTAGGTGCTGTGTAAGGGTTACATGCCATGGAAAGCTGGTTTATCCAGTCTCAAGATACACTTTTTTTTTCCATTACACATTGTAATATATTACTTTAAATAGATTCTTCTCAGCTGTTGAGGTGGAAGCAGCTTGTTATTTTTCCATAGCAGAGATCACTATGCATCAGGTTGTCAGATGGCTGGCAAATAAAATTTAAAATAAGTTTCCTACTGCCCTTCTGTTTTACTTGAAAAGGATACTTTTAATTGACTGGTCATTTTATTCATGCAGGAAAAATTCCTGGAATTTCCCTGTGTGATGGGGATCCCTGTCAGTGCATGGAGAATATTGAATTCTGATAGAGTGTGTGAGGTATGGGGTTTCACCAGCAGAGGATGGAAGTTGTGTGTGAATCTGGGCTGGCTGGTGATGGAAGAGGAAATGTCAGCTTCCTTTATTATTTATGCTGAGCACTATTAATTACCTGCTCTGTGATGGGGAAGAAGCAGCCCCATTCAGAACCCAGATCCAATCAGTGCATGTGAGCACAAAGTTTACAGAATGACCTTGTGTGTAATTACTCATTTGGTGGCTGTTAGGAAAAGGCAGAAATGGAATCTGACATATATTAGAACACATTAATGATTGCCTTCCTCCCTCCATCCTCTTCTCTACAGAAAAATGATTTTAATTAAGACTTCCGTGATTAGTCATTTAATCAGTCATTAGGCCAATACAGATGGAGTCAATTAATTTTTTTACACTTGAATAGAGACTTGATGCTACTGCAAAACGTACAAGGTTTTGTTGTTTTTTTTTAACATTGTATCATGGGCAATTGCCTTGATGTCTGTCTGGTAAATGTGCATTGCTCTTCCCAAAACTGGGTAGATTTACAGCACATCAGTGTTATGGCAGTTCTAGGTAAATTTTATTACAGGCTTTCAAATTTTAGGGAATCAGTTTGGTTTTGAATTCAGACTGACAGTTATTCTTGTTATGGTGTATCCTTGACTTTTTAATGAGTAATGTGGCAGAGTTGCCTTTTAAAGCAAGTGTATTCAGCATCTCAACGCATTTCATTACAGATGATAGTACTTTGTGTTTCAGTGCTAAATTTCATGCAAGAATTTCAAATGTTTTAAGAACTTAAGGGCCTGTTTCTTTGGTGTGGGAAGGTCTTTATGTAGTTGGTTGATTCAAAAAGTGAGGTGGATGAATTGCAATCTAGACACAAGTTTGCTCCATCAAATAACCTGGTGTGCCAGATGTGTGAGAGGAAGAACTGCACTTGTGAAAATCTTTGTGCAGTAAGGACAAGGAGGACTGGGACATTTGGCTTGCATTTTAAATGGGTCTGGATTATTACTCTTATACAGTTAGTTATAAAGATCCTAATGTAAGACTAACCTATGACATGAGAAAAGGTTGCAAAAGGAATGACTTGTCAGTCCCTCTCTAGAAAAAATACTTGATAAAAAGGACATTCAAATGCTCAGGCAGTGTGATCTCCAGATAAAGAACCAGAAAGTGATTCAGATGGACTGCCAGCAAACAGGCTCCTGGAATGGAAGCTGAAAATGAGTAAAAGTGGAGAACCCATCACTTGAAGTATTCTATGAATCAGTTTGTTCATTCACCACAACCCAAACCTCTTGAGTCCATCTCCAATGTAAGATGAAGACAAGGTGTTTGAAATGTGTGGGAGTAAGTGGGGTTAAGACTGTGCTGACACAGATTTCTGTTATTGATGATGTTTCTGTTCGATTTTGGGCCATTGTCCCCATACTGGGAGAGGAGAGGGAGCTGTCCAGCCTCAGGATGTGAGAGGCTCCTGTAAGTCAGGTCTGCACAGTGTCAGGAGTTTGCTGTAATGTTCTCTTGCAAAGGAAAAGGGGGAAGGAATAGATTGATTTGTGTCTTTTCTAGGAAGGCTTGTAAAGACTGAAAAATGAGCCCTGTCTTGTCTAGCCCGGGAATAATAAATAAAAGCAGGTGTGAGATGTTGGAATTGAAAACAGCTGGATATGATGGATGTGATCCAGCTTCTCTAGAGCTTCAGTCTTTAATTCCCATGGCTCAGTGTGAATATTTCCCCCCTGATGCAATGCAGAAATAATAAATAGAACACAGCACATGGAAGGGTTCCTAGACCAAGAGTGGAGGAGGGAACAACCCCAGTCCACTCTCTGCATGCTCACTTTTACCTGTACCTGTACTCAGGAATGCTCTCAGTGCATTCTGCTGGTCCTTATTGTCCAGTCCTTGGTGTTTGCAGCAGGGCATGGCATGATTAGCTAATAAAATGAGAAGCCTTTGAAAATTTGTGTTGCAAACTGGAATCTACTTTAATTCCAATCAGTATTTTGGCAGATGTGTAATGATCCCCTCCCCATGTTTATGTAGCTTTTGCACATAAATGCTTCTCCCCAGTTAATCACTGAACCGTCTCCATGAATGGCAATGAAAGGCCTCCTGTGTCATTAAAATTATCTGATATTCAATTAAAATAGAGTCATACAGCCTTATTCTGTCAAATCCTGACCCTTGTAATCTGCCAGAAGGTGGCTTTGTCCACTGGAAAATCTGACACCTATTTCAGAGAGTTCCCTACACAGAATGGATGGGAAGAGCAGTTCCTTGATTACAGCTAACATGGTAATTGAGGTGGCATTAACTGATTCATTGCATTTGCCTGAGGCAGTAGGATTCAAAAATAGCCACAGGGAAATTCTATCCTACCCAATAATGGTTTTCTACTTAACCTGGGTTTAAAATGCTCCAAATGCTGGGATGAATCCTTTGGTATGGCTGCGCAGTAAGATGTAAAAAAACAACAAAATACACACTTAAGTAAATGATACATGGGTTCTTTCCTTCATGTTTATTCTATTCCAAGAGTTTGATAAGATTCATCAGGGTCACACTTGGAAGCTGTCTTGCAAAGTAGAGCATTTAGAGAAGCATTTTGGCACCCTGTGGGTTTGTCATATCTTCCAAGCAGATTGTGCCAAAAGAAAATTGTAGAAACTGCTGTCACAGAGTACAGAATCATTGGATTTATAATAGGAGCCAGTGGTGAGAATTCATTATACATTCACACCTGCAGATAAAGAGCATCTAAAATTGGAAGTTTTATTCCACTCATCTTTGATCCTGATATTATTAGACTATATTAGCATCATCCCACACAGGGCTCTGGAATTGGAGCAGGTATGAATTCCATCCATTAATTTTTTCATGTAAGTCATTCTTTCTGTACACAACTTTACACATTCCTTCTGTACACAACTGTGTCCTGTGTTTAGAGCACTGAGTCTCTTGGTGCCTCTTGTTCTATGGTCCCAGGCTTCTAGGAATAAATTATCTTTTGTAAACCAAGGATATAAAAATCACTCAAATCATTCCACTCTCCTGAACAGAAACTTTTTCATAATTCTAAACTATTTGGAGAGCTTATAGCAAAATAAAGATCTGCCACCTGAAAGTTTTAATCTGCACCCAGGGAAAAGTTAAAAGAGGAATGCAGATTTTTGTCTATTGTTGTAAGGGAATTGATAGTTTACTCAGATGAATTAAGGCAATATTATCTTAAGTTTTATAGGCAGATACTGTACCATCCTTGTGAAGCCAGTTAAATATCTAATATCAATCCAATTAAGTTATTTTTATGAGTAGATGAGAAGTTACTGTCAGTTTATTTGTAGGCAGCAATATAAGTAAATCTGAAAGGTTACATACTGTACAAAAGAATCTGAAGAATCTGAAGACTTTTGTTGTAAATAATCATTCAGTCTGGACATTTTTTGCCAGAAAAATGGACTCTGTGTTCAGCTAAGAAATAAGCAGTGCATTGATTTTTTTTTCTAATTTTAATTACTGGAGATAATGCAATATGAGTTGTTTATCCAGAATTGATGTCACTTGATATAAAAAGCTTAAAAACACAAGAATGTGGATATTTACTTGTCTAGTCCGCCTCAATATTAGCTTGTGATTTTCATGATGTAAACTTATAAAAATTAAACCCAGATCTGTTGAATTACATGCTTTTCGAGTATAAAATACAACTGTCAGAAGAGTGGAAGGAGTGGAATCTATGTTTGTAGAGTGTGGAGGTGTCCCTGCATTTCTGAGAAACAGGAAATCATTAATATAATTTATAGAAATAAGACAATTCTCTAAAGAGAATCAGACTGGTGAATCCTAGAACTAAAAGCAACACTGTATGAAATGTAACATTTTCCAAATATGAAATTTTAGATTTGTACAAAGAGAAAACAATGTTAAAAATTGGATTTTACAGGTCCACAGGCTAAATAACTTGGCTTCAAAATTCTCTTCGCCAACAAGGAATGCTCCTGGAATTTCTGGAGCAGCATTTCATTCACGGTATATCAAACACATTTATCATTTTATCTGGTAGACTGAGATTATTTTTTTTATATAAATTAAATGACTGACAGTATTCAGTCATTTCTACAGCATATTCCTTGGCGGTATTTCCTGGGTTGTCTTTCATCAAATAGTTGGTCATTAGGAGAGGTGTAATGTCTAACCACAGCTAACTCATTGAAACTTGTAGGAAGTCTGCGGAATATTTTATTTGCTTCCTTACTCCATCTGAGACTCTTCCCAAGCAACACTGAGTTGGAGACCTCTCACACAGGTAGAATTAACCTGTTTTCTTTCCCATCTCCAGGGCTCATTTGCACAACTCTGAATGATTAACTATGAAGATTCTTAAGTCAAAGATTCTTAAGTCAAAGAAGATTCCAGGTTCTGCAGCCCCTCCTGTGCTGTATTTGATCCATGGCTGCTGAGGTTCTAACAAAGAAAAGAAAAAATTATACTCCATTTCTAATTAAAGAAGTAATTTTCCTTTGCAAATAGACTTTTTATCTCAGCTGCTGTGTTAAGGATCAATGGGTTGTCACGTGTATGTCTTTTTAATAAGTGTCAGCTGAGATGACATTAAAGTGATGGACTGATCACTGTAATCAATGCAATTCAAAATTGCTTTATGTCTTAAATGAACTTGGTACCTTCCTGTGATTCTCCTACAGTTAACATTGAGCAGTGAAGTACAAGGTTACATCTCAGTTTGGAGTAAAACTGAGAATGATATGAAATTCACATTTTTACATATAGGTTTTGCCATTTAATTCCTCTGTTTCTGCAATTCAAAGCACCTTGCTAGAGATTCTTCCTGGAAAGGGGAAAAAAAAAAAAAAAAAAAAAAGAATCATTAAAGTAGAAGGGAATAATGTGAAATTTCCACTTTCATTCCCTGCACTGCCACCTCCATAAAAGAGTGAGGCCAAGGCTTACTGAGATTTTTCTTTCCTTCACTGTCTTGGCCACTCTAAAACCCAGGAATGGCTCAGCTCAGTGGCAGTCAGAGCTGGAGTTTGAGCAGGTGTTTCAGTGCAGAGGAGTAGCTGTGCAGTGCCTGTGCCTTTGATGCCACACTTGGGCTCATTCCTGTTGTTTATGATGCTGGAGTGTTTGGTCTCCTGGAAGCTCCTCATTCCCAGCTCCCAGAGAATCCATGGATGGAGCAGCTGGTGATGGCACAGAAGAGCAAACCCCAGGGAACAGCCTCATTTCCAACCAAAGGAATCTTTCCCTACTATTATTCTCGAGGTCTAATCAGTGTCTTTAAAATCTGTTTATGCAGAATACTTCAAAACTCTTTTCTTGTTCTGGATTTATTTTTTCAAACCCCCAGAGGTTCTGTAAAAACTCTCAGGATCCTTGTAAACCTTTTTATTTCTCTTAAAACTGGCAGACTGACAAGTTTTAGTTATGCTTAGTGTTAAATTATTTATCTTTCTTTCCCTCCTAGCCCTGACTTCTGAATCTTTAACTTGACTCTTGGGACGTGTGGGTTGGGTTTTTTGGTGGGTTAGGGCATTTTCCCCCCCACTTTAAAGTGAAGCCATTTTTATCTTTTGTCTTTCGTGTTTTACCATAAAAAATGCACATGTAAAATTTGAATATGTAAGTATGTTTAAGATGTGGTATCCGAATTTTTGTAATTGTAATATGAAGTGTAATATGATAAGTAGGACATATAAACCATTTTATGTTTATTTGTGTATGATTCTTACCACCTGCATTTAATTGTGAATTTCAATTTTTTAAAATCATTTTTTAAAATGCCATTCTTATACAATCTGATATTCATTATAGAACAGTCTTGAGGCTTTCCCTTCTAGAATCAAAATCATTTAATTGCCAAGATTTTTTCAACAACAAAATGATGATGTGTTGTCCTAGTTTAGGGCAAATCAGGAAGGAAAACTCCAAATGAGAAATGCCCC
>NC_031789.1:4980770-4987401 GCF_001522545.3 Parus major
CTAACTAAAAGCCAGAGAGAAGCTCTGTCCCGCTGTCTGTCCGTGCTGCAGACACCACAGTCCAGGGGCGGGATGTGGGGGAGTGATGTTTTCCTTAACACACTGTGCGCTTCTTCTTCCCCCTCTCTTGCTCTCAAAGCCAGTCTTAAAGGTGCAGAACTTAATATATAACATAAACCAGACGATTGGGGATACCAGTATCATAAAGTCACCCCAGGACATCTGTACAAGTGAATTTAAAATGCACAGAGTATTCAAAATGCAACTTATTCATCTTTGATATTTTAGTTTTGTCTTTCTTCATTCCAAGTTGTTGACACAGTAGATTTTCTGACCTTGTTCTTTCAGACTCTTCAAATTACCATGGATGATACTTGGCCTACTACTTCTGTTCCATTTTTACTCACATTAGTATTAAACAGTAACTTTCTGTTCCATTTTTGAAACTGGTGACCTCTGAAGGATTTGGAACTCTGAGAGTTTCATTGGTGGAAAAATATCTGATATCATATTCTGGAAGGCCTATGGCTCATTAACTTACATCTATTAATGGCTGCAAAATTCATAAACCTTTACATAATGATTTTCTTTAACTGTAGTACTATTAATTTTTATGGTAATTTTACTGTTATTTATGATCGTCAGAAGAATTGGTTGGAGAAGGAGAGAATCACATGGGGCTTCCAATTTGTGGGTCCTCTCTGCCTGTAGTAATAGTTGCAGGCTCTATTAAAGATTAAGGAGGTTTCAAGCTTTGACTTTATAAGGTGAAAGTAATTCTTTGAAGGAAAAGTTATATTATTAATAGTGATTGGAACTGATTACTCAAAGAGCTGGAGTAATTTGTTCATGAATTCCATTCAGTTTTACTTCTCTCAGGGCTTGAAATGTTTCTGTCTGATCATAGGTATCCTCATTTCTTTTTCTCTGTTTGCTTGCCAATTATAGGAGCTTCGACACTTTTAAATAAAGCCCACAAAAAATGAACAAACACACAGGTAAACAAAAGAAATAACGACCCTGCAATTAGAATCAGATAAAAAGTTAAATTACTGTTATCTGTAAAAATATCAGAGAACAATCTGAACTTCTGGTTTTCTCTCCAGAATACACAGAATATATGGTAGGTCAAGTTCTATCCTGTACATGGTGCACACATATTTAACAGGACTTTTCTCTGGATAAATCACACCCAAATTAGAGCAGCTGGAAGGTATTTTCCATAAGGGGCACAGTAAATCCCCTGTGTTCTGCTCCTTTTAGAGTGAAGCAAAGAACCACGTAATACAGGCAGGAAAAGCTGAATTTCAGAAGATGCTGGATTGTTTCACTTGGCATCCTACAGATTCACAGGTTCCATAAGAAATTCCTTTTCTCTTCATAATTCAGAACCAGCACCAAAAGCTGCAGCTTTTAACGTCTCACTATAGATTTGCATAGGAAGAGGCTTCAGGGTCACAGACTGATTGATCTGTACTGTAGAATTTTCTTTTTCTATGCAGTATCTTTAAAATATTTCTTTCAGAGCTGTTGCACTATTTCTTGTTTCCTCACACAGGTGAGGAAAGAAGGTGAGGAAGGAATGCAGAGGAGTTACAGTTCTGGGGCTGTCTCCAATTCTGTGACATCATCCTGCCACAATTGCCACTCTGACCTTGTCCTGTCACACAGGAGAGAGGATCACAGAAGAAAGGCCACAGAGAACTGAAGAAAGGCCTTTTTGATTGATTGATTGATTGATTGATTGACCTACAAGAGCACAGGATCAGGGGGAATGGCTTCACACTGACAGAGAGGAGGTTTAGATTGAATATGGGGATGGAATTCTTCTCTGGGAGGGTGGTGAGGCCCTGGCACAGGGTGCCCAGAGAAGCTGTGGCTGCCCCTGGATCCCTGGAAGTGCCCAAGGCCAGGTTGGACAGGGCTTGGAGCAACCTGGGATAGGGCAAGGTGTCCCTGTCCATGGCAGGGGGTGGAATGAGATGATTCTTCAGATTCTTTCCAACCCAAACCATTCTGTGATTTAGAATGAGATTTATTTACCTTCTTCAATATTAAGTCTAGGAATGAAGGGAAGTATTGGGAAATGTTACAACCCTGTTATTCTGAGAAGTGCAGTAAAAACTTTATCCATAGCACCTCAAATATTACCACTATCAATGGATTCTGAGGGAGAGCTGAACAAGATAGATAAGCTCCTTAGGTGCACAGCAGGAGAAATTCTGTGTCTCTGCTTTTCCTTCTTTGCAGACAGGATGAGCAGTTGCTAAAGCATTTGCTTTTTAAAAAATAAGTTAACAGTCAGCCTATCTGGAATATATTTTTTCAAAAGTTTGGAGTTCTTCCATTAGTATCTAAGTACCAAGAAATATATCATAAAAGCCAGTTGGCCTCACAAACTTTGACTCTAATACCAGTTAATTGTATCAAGTTGCAGTTGTTTTAATGTTTTCTATGTAAGGGGTCAGAGTTGCAGCAAATATGTTTCTGGAGTTGTTGGCAGCTAAAAGAGAAAGACTGCTTTATTGCTTTTCATAGCTGCTCTGATTTCCATAGCCAAGAAAGCACATTAGAGATTTTATTATTTTTCATTTTAAAATGCTTTAGAAAATATGTTACACAAGGACACCTCCAGGAGCAGAAAAGTCCTGAAATTTTGGACACGAATTCTGCTTTGGAAAGATACATTTTCTTTTATATGCTGAAGAAAACACAAAATTTCAAACCTTTTATTCATGGCTGTGTAGCAGTGCTAAACTGTATGTAATAAGCATCTTTCTGCTTAATATCATCTGGTCATACCTTAAACCAAGACCAGTCTTTGCTTTCATTGCATCTTCATTCCCATTTATGCCTTTTAAGAAGTATTATTAACCTAAATTCAATACACATTCTTAATTCCTAGTACTCAAATCCTAATACTCAACTCCTAATACTCATGTGATGTTTTTCTCTTAAATTTTTGGTCTGTTCCATGGGTAGGGTCAATAACTTTTTAAAAGAAACTACAGATGTAACTGTCAACTCCTCTGGTCTCGTATCAAGATGGAATTACATAATCACAGACATCAGAGGTGGAAAAAACCTATTAGGTCATCCTGTCCATGTCCTCTGCCAGCTTGTTCTGCCTCCCTGCAGGAAGTTCTCCAGGGAGTTGCTGAGCTCAGTTCTGGACAGTTCCTCTGAAATCCTTTCCCAGGATTCTCAGTGGACATCTTTCAGTGGCCTGGTTTTAGTCTTAAGTGACATGTGCAGACTGGATTTCTGGAAAATACTGTGGCTAAGTCCTGCATTAAAATTGGAGGTTCTAATAGAATGGCACCCTGAATATATTGTTTTTACTCTTCAGTCTCATAATGAAAATGAGTCATTGCCACTCCTGAGATTGATTTCTTAAGTTAAAGAACTTTCTATAAAACAGGAACAGATTCTGCCTACACAGGGCTGCGGTGAACCTCAGTTACCCCTGTCCCAGCCACTGCTGTCCGAGGAAGGCACTTGGGGTTAATTCTTAGCTCTTTTCTTCATTTTCCCAAAATATCTAATTGGAGCAGCATTATTCTGATAGGCAGTAAAGTACAGATGTGAGGGCTCAAGGAGTTCTCAGTGATCGCTGGTAGTTCAGTCCGGAAAAATGAGCAGCTGGTTTGCTTTGGCTGCTTTCCTAAGCACACAAAGAGTTAAATCACATTAACTAACTTTACAGAGAACTAAGACATATGTCTTCACTCTGACTGCAGTGTCTTCTCTTGCTATTTTAACTCTATCCACAACTTTGGAGATACCTCTGGGATCTGTCAGGGACACTGTGCTAATAAGGATGTGTGGAAGAAATTATGTGGGAATTGTGAAGAAAATTTCATCCTTCTCTTCCTTCCTGTATATTTTATATGGGAATATTTATACTTTAATTCTGATTTATTTATATTTTAATCTGATAATGCTAATCAGAAAGGATAATTAATATTAAGATATTTAATGGATGGGGTTAAACGGGAGCTGTTAAACTGCCTGGAAAGAAACTGAGGGGAGTGTATGAGAGCTTCTCCCACTTTGCTGCACCCCAGCCCTGAAAGGGTAGAAGACCCTGCTGTGCTCCCTGCGAGGGTGGGGTCACCTCACACCCCTTCCACTTTCCCTTCCTCTTGAAATTGCTTTCGCTTAACATCTGGAACATATTTCCCTAATCAACAGCATTTCCTTAGCTAGAGCCAAGCATTTTCGTGATTGGGGAATTCCTATGGTTGAGATCAGCCAGAGAGAAGTCAGAGAGGTTTTGGCTCCCCTTCCCTTCTCTCTCTTTTTTCTACCATGTGAAGAAGTGTGTCTGAAATATGTGTAATGCCTCATCTAACTGCACTAGAAAATTTAAAATTCCTTAAAAGGAATACAGCAAGTGGGAGGTTTTCCTGAGAACCTTTATTTATCTTTGAGACTCTCAAAGCTATTACACCACAAGGGCTCAGGGACACAGCAATGTGGTTTAGTGTCTGCAGCCACCAGATCTAAAAGCACCAAGTGTGTTGTGAACTCCACTTACAAATCCCAACTGCCCTCGGAAAGAGTGAGAGAGGTATGCAAGGATCACTCACCCCTGAAAAGGAAGGCAAAGCTTTAAAACATCAAACATGAATGTTTAAAAACAAGTGAAGAGTCTGTAGGCTTTGGAATTTCCATGGGAATGTAAGAAGTGGAATAAGTTTGTTGTATTTGGAGTTGAATACTGAGCTGGAAACCCAAACTTTTCATGCCGTTCTTTAATAACATCAAGTGACAATGGATTTTGTGTTTTGCTGCACCCAGAAGGAAGTCTTTCCTACCCCCAGGTCCTATGCGTATGACACAGCCCAGATAGAGAGAGCATTTGGAGCTTCAGCAGAGGTCTGCCAAATCCGACAGGGAATCTGGGAGCACCAGGCATTCAATTTTGGTGACTTTTATGAAAACCACCACATGTCTCTGTGCTGCGCATAGCACCAGCCACAGCTCCCCAGGCAGGACCACTACACCTGTGTTTGTTTCTGAGTGACCCTGTGCCATTAGACAGCCTAAGTCTTACTTAAAAAAAATACCTGCACACTTCCAAAAGGAATTCAAATTCTTCTTGCTTCAATGATCTGTTTCCTAAGAGTGTGATGATCTTACCATTTCTTTCCAAATGCTTTTTAGACTCTGTTCCTTCTTGGCTTTCCTTCATTGTGAAAAACTGGTTTTGGTTTCTCAGCCTGAATTTTCACTCACGTAGTTAATCTCCTCTGCCACCTGATAAGCTGCCAAATGTTTAAAATCTGCTTTGTTATTCCCTTGTAAAAGAGGTTGAATTTACCAGAGTTCATCACTGTAAACTATTTTTCAATTTTCAGTGTTTATTTTGCTGTAAGATCTTTCTAATAAACAAAGGAACAAACAAAACCCCCCTTCTGCTGCTTCCTTGTTGTCAAGAATATGAACTGTTGCTGTTCTTCTAATGAATTCCATCCTTTCCACAAACACAGCTCTCCTCATTTGTAATGATTTTGTCCATACTCAGTGGGACTCCTGTCTCAGAGCTGTTGCAGTAATTGACTGTTTTTGTAGCTCTTCAGATGTTGTTAGACAGGCTACATGCTTTATGTAGATCATTCTGGAAGGACTTCAAATGAACTTGCTTCCATCTCAGAAAACTGGTCCTGACTTCAGACTAATATTCAGGATTTCTTCACTGGAAAGGGTGCTTCTGCCTATGTCCCTGCTGCTGCAATACTTAGACATTACAAGGTGGCACCCACTGTACATTAATTATGTGCCAAATGTGGCTCTGAAACTGAGATTTATAGATCAGCATCTACAGGACCAGTTATCATCATCTGCTCTGACTTTCTGCAAAGCACAGGCTGGAGATTTACACTGAAGTCAGAATTAATTAGGAAGATACTTGATGAATAGGAAACTGGGAAAGGAGGATAGATCCTTTCATCAGATTTTATTGTAGAGCTGGTCATTTGTCACTTGTCATTTCACAGTTCTGATTTATAGGTGGAAAATAGTGATGCTGGGCTGATAGATTTTTGGGTGGCTTTTTGGAATGGTAAGACTGAAACACATTCATCACTATGGGAGGGGAGTGGAGAGCACTGTGGGAGTCCTGTGCCCATCACACTCTCTGCATGGTTCTTACAGAGCTTAAAAGATTGGTAGTGACCAAGCCAGGAACTGGTCATCCTTACCCTAAACCTGAATATTCCTATGATTGTCCCATTTCATTTGATAGTTCTTTGTGGAAAGCTGTCGTACCACATTCAGGTGTGTGGTAGGAAAAGGTCCTGCTGCTGTTGGTTAATTTTCCTTGGGATTTGTCAGCCCCTGTGTCTGCAAGGGTATCCTGGATCCTGCCTCCCATGGTGTGACTGTCCCCAAGGACCTTCAGCACACAAAATTATATCACCTGCCTGGACACTTGCTTGTCTTAAAAACGAGATTCACTTAATAAATTATAAAAAGAATTTAATATAAATAAAAAGACAATTAGGAGACAAAAGAAATAAAGCAAAGGGTTAAAACGGCCGGGTGCCCTGGGGGGTTGCCAGGAACACACTTGGTATCCCAGGAATTCTCCCTTTTATCCCCCCCCTGCTATGAAGGTCCAATGAAT